>NC_057795.1:615662444-615808472 GCF_018294505.1 Triticum aestivum | reverse complement strand
TTCGTCCCGTGTCCGGATGGGACTTTCCTTGGCGTGGAAGGCAAGCTTGGCGATACGGATATGTAGATCTCCTACCATTGTAACCGACTCTGTGTAACCCTAGCCCTCTCTGGTGTCTATATAAACCGGATGGCTTTAGTCCGTAGGACGAACAACAATCATACCATAGGCTAGCTTCTAGGGTTTAGCCTCCTTGATCTCGTGGTAGATCTACTCTTGTAACCCACATCATCAATATTAATCAAGCAGGACGTAGGGTTTTACCTCCATCAAGAGGGCCCGAACCTGGGTAAAAACATCGTGTCCCTCGTCTCCAGTTACCATCCGCCTAGACGCACAGTTCGGGACCCCCTACCCGAGATCCGCCGGTTTTGACACCGACATTAGTGCTTTCATTGAGAGTTCCTCTGTGCCGTCGCGATCAGGAAGGATGCCTTCTCCCGTCTTTAAAGACGGCACCGTCGCCAAGAGAGCTTTGGCCGCCGGCCAAACTATCCGGCTAGGTGGTTTTCTTATGACCGCCTGTTCGGCCACCGCTCCGACGATGACCTCTCAGGTCATCAAAAGCGATGTTCACGTCAGCCCGGAATTCGCCGAGCAGTTAGATCCGATTGAGCTCTCCTCTGTAAATGAGCTCTTGGATCGCATCGCCGCCCTGGGAGTCGCTACGGACTACGATCAGATTGGGCTTAAACCCGATCTGAGAGAGATTAACTCTCCTCAGGCCACCCACCACGTTGTCGTGGTAGAGGAACAATGCGGCAACCCTTCTTCTACGTTGAAAACCAACTATGTCCGGATTCCCGATCCCTCCAAGCCGGATTCCCGCGAAGGGACGGACGCTAATCAAATACTGAACTTAAGAGTCAGGCATCGGACTAGATTCGTTGGAAAGCATCCAGCAAGTCAAGCTTCCAAGTCCGGAAACTTCTTGGCCTTTGAGCCTCAGATCGGGCGGGGTTCCGAACTTGATTCCACCCGCCCACCCAAACATAAGCGATCTATCTCGAATACGGCAAGAGCCCGATGAAACATTACATCATTACTGGGCCAGATTCCTCCTAGTTATGAACAGGATAAAGGACTGCTGCGAAGAAAGCGCGATTTCAATTTTCTGCAACAATTGCACGGACAAGGGAATCATGAACGCCATAAGTCGCCGCGAAGTTACACGCTTCATCGACCTAGCAACTATCGTACAAAAATACTATGCGGTAGAGAGTGCCAAGAACTCCGAAACTAGGTTTTGGGACAGTCCGGCCTTGACCACAACCCTACTCTGAAGTAAAAGGGTGTGCCATACTCAAGCACCTGGGTTAAAAACCAAAAAGCAAAGACCCCCTAAAGGGCATGGAACCGTACTGGAGGGCTGGCTCAACGGACCCTGCAAAATCCACAATACGGAGGGCGCCACTCCAACACACAGCCTTCGAGCATGTTGGATACTACGGCAGGTGGCCAAAAGTGGCGAAGGCTTTTTAGCCCCGGACAACCAGCCCAGCAGTACCGGTACGGTATTAACAGTCTTCAAGACTTTCGCATCAAATAACATGCGAAAACAAACGATCCGTAGCCTCGCCGAAGTCTACCAAGTAGCAACAGCAAATCCATGGAGTGACACGGCTATCACCTTCAACGCCAGCGACGAACCTAAATTCCGAACAGCTAGAGCACCAGCCGCATTGGTCCTCAGTCCGATAGTGGACGGCTTTCGCCTTACCAAGGTACTCATGGATGGCGGCAGCGGATTAAACCTCATCTACGAGGAAACCCTTCAAAAAATGGATATTGACTGGAGCCGCATCGAGCGAAGCAGCACAACCTTCAGAGGGATAATCCCTAGTCGAGAAGTACGTTGCACAGGAAAAATCACACTAGATGTAGTGTTCGGCTCACCGAACAATTACAGGTCCGAGGGGTGACGTTCCAAGTGGCCCCATTCGGCAGCGCATATCACGCTTTGTTAGGGCGAGAGGCATTCACAATCTTCCAAGCTATACCCCACTACGGGTACATGAAGCTCAAAATGCCCGGACCCAATGGGATAATCACTCTTGTCAGCGATCCAGATACAGCACTCCGCGCTGAAAATAAGACAGCCGCACTGGCCCTAGAGGCATTGTCCGAAGCCCTAGCGGCAGAAGAACTAACTACGCTGCGCTCCACAGTGGATAGGGACGATGTGATACTCGATAAGAGGTCCAAGTCCACTTCTTTTAAACCAGCAGACGAAATAGTCAAATTTCAGGTCCATCCAACGGACCCCACAAAGACGGCCTCCATTGGGGCGCAATTAAGTCCTGATGTCGAAGCCGCACTACGAGAATTCCTTCGGGAAAATTGGGACATTTTTGCCTGGCACCGTTCAGACATGCCAGGAATCCCACGCAGGCTGGCAGAGCACAGCCTAAACATCCTAAAAGGATTCAAGCTGGTCAAACAAGCTCTCTGGCGATTTTCCGAACCCAAAAGATAGGCAATGGGAGAAGAGCTAGCCAAACTCTTAGAAGCCGGATTCATCAGAGATATAAAACATCCGGACTGGCTAGCCAATCTAGTAATGGTACCGAAAAAGGACAAATCCTGGCGCCTCTACGTCGATTTTAAAGACCTTAACAAGGCCTGTCCAAAGGACCCTTTCCCCCTCCCTCACATCGACCAAATCATCAATGCTACCGCGGGGCACGATTCATTGTGCTTCCTCGACGCATATTCCGGATACCATAAAATCAAGATGGTGGAGAAAGACCAGGCCGCAACGGCATTCATTACTCCATATGGGCCATTCTGCTTCAACACAATACCCTTCGGACTCAAAAATGCCGGCGCAACATATCAGCGCATGATTCAAACATGGCTGGCTACCCAGATAGGCAAAACAGTAGAGGCATACATAGACGATGTGGTCGTCAAGACCAAACACGTCGAAACTCTCGTAGAAGACTTGAGGGTGACATTCGACAACCTCCGAGCATATGACATTAAGCTCAATCCGGAAAAATGCATCTTCGGCGTACCAGCCGGAAAGCTCTTGGGCTTCATCGTATCCGGTAGAGGAATTGAAGCAAACCCGGCCAAAATCCGAGCTCTGTCACAATTGGATATTCCAAAAGACCTCAAGCAAATACAAAAACTAACCGGATGCGTAGCGGCCTTAAGTCGCTTCATCTCACATTTGGGAGAAAAGGCTCTGCCCCTCTACCGCCTCCTCTGGCGCACCGAACATTTCAAATGGATGGATGCTGCCACAGCCGGACTCGAAGAAATAAAGGCCATACTGGCAACAAATCCGGTCCTGGCCGCGCCCAACCTGGGCGAACCCATGTTATTATATATCGCAGCAACACATCAAGTTGTCAGCGCGGTACTCGTCATCGAGCGAGAGACAGAAGGGCACAGATTCCCTCTTCAAAAACCAGTGTACTACGTATCCACTGTTCTAACTCCATGCAAGTCCCGGTACCCACATTATCAAAAGATAGCATATGCGGTGTTCATGGCATCCCAGAAGCTGCGACACTACTTTCAAGAGTGTTCCATAACGGTGGCCTCCGAAGTACCTCTCAACGATATTATAAACAATCGCGACGCAACTGGCAGGATTGCAAAATGGGCTATTGAGCTATTACCATTTGACATAACCTATAAACCACGGCGAGCTACAAAGTCACAGGTTCTGGCCGACTTCGTCGCCGAATGGACCGAGGCCGAACTCCCTAAAGAGTACGGCGCATACTCTAATTGGATCATGCATTTCGACGGATCCAAAATGTTGGCTGGCTTGGTGGCTAGCGTCGTCCTGACGTCCCCAACTGGAGACACCATCCAATACGTACTTCAAATAATGTACATGGACTCCAATAACACAGCCGAATATGAGGCCCTTCTACATGGCCTCCGGATGGCAACCTCCATGGGCATTCAACGCCTAGAGGTGCGCGGGGATTCAAACCTCACAATATCCCAAGTAAATGGAGACTTTGATGCCAAAGATCCAAAAATGGCAGCTTACCGCAACGCCGTCCTAAAATTGTCAGCTCAGTTCGAAGGACTCGAATTCCACCATGTAGCCCGGGATAATAACCAGGCAGCAGACGTGTTAGCACGCATCGGCGTGAAACAAGACGTCGTCCCTCCAAACATCTTCCTGGAACGGCTCTTCAAGCCATCCGTGTTATGGGAAGAGGAGTCCGGAAATAACAATCCAGAGCCAGCTGCATCAGCAAACTCAGACCATTCTGACACAATCGGCGGCTCAGCCAACGAAATAACACCTTCAGCTCACGAGATAATGGTAGTAATTGCCCCGTGGACAGAACCATTCCTAGCCTACTTAATTTGGCAGGAACTTCCCGAAGACCAAAATGAGGCCCGCTGCATAGTTCGGCGATCTAAAGCCTACAAGGTCCATGAGGGAGAACTTTATAAGAAAAGCACAACCGTAGTCCTTCAAAGGTGTATCTCCGAAGAGGAGGGGCAGAATCTCCTGGCTGAAATTCACGCCGGACTCGGCGGGCACCACGCTGCAACCCGGGCACTCGTAGGCAAGGCCTTCCGTACAGGATTTTATTGGCCGACAGCCCGGGCAGATGCTCAGGACTTAGTCCAACGATGTGTCGGTTGCCAGCTCTTTGCCAATCAGAGCCACATGCCACCCACCGCCCTCAAAACTATACCCATTACCTGGCCGTTCGTGGTCTGGGGGCTTGACATGGTTGGACCCCTTAAAGGGGGAACCCACAAGCACAAATACTTATTGGTCATGGTGGACAAATTCACCAAATGGATTGACGCCAAGCCGGTCAAAACAGCAAATCCGGACCGGTGATAGACTTCCTATCCGGGGTAGTACACCGTTTTGGCGTCCCCCACAGCATCATCACTGATAACGGCACGAACTTCACTGCCGACGAGGTTAAACTCTGGTGCAAAAACATGGGCATCAAGCTTGATTACGCTTCAGTCTATCACCCCCAAACTAACGGTCAAGTCGAGCGAGCAAATGGTCTAATCATGAGCGGCATCAAACCCAGACTAGTGCGGTCCCTCAAGGAATCTAACACGCACTGGGTAGAGGAGCTTGACTCCGTACTCTGGGGGCTGCGGACCACGCCAAACCGAACTGCTGGATTCACACCATTTTTCATGGTGTATGGCGCAGAGGCAGTTCTGCCTTGCGATATAATTCTTGACTCACCTCGTGTGCGCATGTACGAAGAAAGAGAAGCCGAGTTGGATCGGCAGGACAGTTTGGACGCCTTAGAGGAGGAGCGGGACGTGGCCAAGGCTCGTTCCGCATTATATCAGCAGCAGGCTCGAAGATATCAAAGCAAAGAAGTACGGGCCAAAACTTACAATGTCGGCGAACTCATTCTACGCCTGCCGGACAAGAAAAAGGAAAAACTTAAGCCCAAGTGGGAAGGTCCCTTCATCATCGACCAAGTCCTGACCGGCGGAGCATACCGTCTACGTAAAGCATCTGACAACCGACTCGAGCCAAACCCATGGAACGCAGCCCGTCTCCGAAGATTCTACGCCTAAACGCCGGACTCAGAGTTCGTCTCACTCCCCCGTCCACCTTTTTATATTTTTTACTGTCTCTTGTCCTCCTCCTTCTTTCCACTTTTTTTCAATACCTTTTATAGGCTGATTTGCGCTTTGTTCGCACAAACTTGATGTGCCCCTAGCACTCATTATACATGGGGGCTTCTTTACCAGAAGCTTATTAATATGGGCTTCACGCCCAATACATGTGTCATACTTCCGCATGTACCTTTTATTCACCATTATATGCATCGATATGACTTAAGTTTTGGCCAAGCTGGGTTGCCTGGCTCCTGTGCTTACCCCTACGTTCCCGATTGTTCGGCTAGGAGGTAAAGGGAGCACCTCTGCGATTGTTACTGCCGGGTCAGCCGGATGTGTACCTCAGACTGGGTGAAGCCAAAAGCTAGCGTTCTAAAGAGAATATTCGGTCGGTGACTTGAAAGATGATTTATTACTTACTTATTTATAAGCCCCCAGATGCTTTTTCTGCTATTTTTGCAGTCTGGCATTGCACCTTAGGGCATGCCTCCCAGGGAAAGGAACCCTTAACGGAACTATTCTCCCTGGAAGATGTTTCTTACTAACCATGTAATATAACATAACTAGTTGGGCACTTGTCTGATAAAGCAATTATGACCCCGATGCCTTGTATCCATGCATGCCCCGGTTCTTTTATAACCGTAGGGGTATTCGGACACACTCCGGACTGTTGGGTCCCGAGGTTGAAGAAAAACGGTCTACAAAGACAAACGATCTACAATCCGGCTAGAAGGCATCTTACATGTCATTTCAAGTTACATCGTCAAACCGACTGATTGTACTCCTCCTCAATCCCATCTAACAGGCTGTCTAATTTACAGTCCTGTTGGGAATATTTAGTGGCCAGCTCTACTTGGCCATACATGAAGCTCACAGGGATCTCCTTCCATCAGGCCCCGCAGGTCCGACCTCGGCCATGTGGTTTGGGTCAGCCTTCGGGTAGCGCGTCTTCACCATGGCCCAGGCCTCCCTGGTGCCCTGACGGCAAGCCAATATCTTCCACAAACGGAGGCGTCGCCGTGCTCCCTGGAGCTTCTCCGCAAGCTCACCAAGGCCCTCGGGTAGGGAGACGGATGGCCATAAAGCCTGAACGACGCCACTCATCACCTGCCGAACACGTTCGAACAATTGCACCAGCTCGGGAAGTTGGTCACCTGTTGACCCAGGCATTTCCTCTGCAGGGTGACCTGTGAGCACAGCTAAAGACATATTTCTGTCAAACGACTTCCTCGCCGAATTCTTCTTTTCAAAGGAATTTGCTCAAGCACTTACTATAAATGCCGCGACGAAGTCGCTGATTCTCCTTCAAGGAGCCAGACAGATGGGCCCGAACACCTTTCAGCTCTTCTCCTAGCTGGGTGTGGGCATCTTGGAGCTTGTTTCTCTCCTGCTGCACCTTCATAAGCACCCTCTCGCCAGCCTTTAGCTGACGCAGTAGCAATTGCTTGTCCGGATCTAGTCCGGCGCCCTCTGCTATATTATCGTCAGATTCACGCCACACTTTGTTAAGTAATTATCTTTTCAAAGTACGTCTTACCAGCGGGGGTCTCTGTGGCTCCCCCTGTGGCGGCCAGTGCGGCCTCAAGTTGGGCCTTGCACTCTTGGAGCTCCTGGGACAGATGGGTATTCTTTTCCATAAGATCCTGCATAAAAATTGATCCTTAAATCAGTTATTTTAACCATTTTAAGTCTCGGGGGCTACTGGTATATATAACTATTAAAATTACTTACACGTATGTCTTTCACATACTACTCCGTGGCTCTGGCTAACCCATCTTGAGCAGCACGGAGGTGCGCGTTTCCCGCATCAAAGGCACTTAACGCCTCCGGGGAGAAACACGCATCACGAAGAACTGTCCGGCGACGCCTGTGATTCATGGCGCTCTCCACCTCAGACCGGGTGGCGGACAGCCTGTCGGCATCCTCCGTCGGAGGAGCGTCTGACTCATGCCTTGTATTCGCCTCCTCGTCCGGGCCAAGTGTTGGAGCATGGCTGGCGGAGGCTTGATTGGCAACCTCTCCGGACACTGTCTGGCAAGCGCTCTTTCTGGAAAAGTTATGAGCATTAATATACCTCCTGGGAATCCTTCCCTTAAAAAATAGCGGTGCTCCGTACCATTGCGGCGACGTTTCAGTTCGCGTCGCACTCCTCTTCCGCCTGCTGGGCCGAACTGACCCTTGTTGGTCGGTCGCCGCGGGCTCGACTTCCTGCCGTAAAGGCGCTTCCTGTCAAACACCATTGGTGCACGGTGGTCAGAACTAAGCATTAAAGAAGTAATGGCGCCAGGACTTCGGTCATACTCACCGGGGAAGCCGGACACCAACCGTGGTAGTCAGCCATAATGGCGACTAGAGCATTATCTATGCTGAGCTGGTGGTACACCCCGTCGATCAGTTCCACCGCTAAGTCCGGATCCTCTTCAGAGGCCGGATCCAGGGACCTTTCTGGGTCTTCGGGTTGTGGGGCTGGGCTTTTTATGCCCTCCACGTCCCGACGCAGTTCCTGTGTCAAAATCATACAATAAGACAATTGCCTTTAAAGGCACGGTTCAGATATGCATGCGACCGCTTACCCAGCTCCGAGGGTTGTTCATGGAAAATCCGTTTAGAGGATTCGTGTGGAGGAAGTCCTCCTTCTCCCCCTTGTACAAGCCGGACAGGATCTTCACCAGATCGTCGGCCGAGCCAGGTCCCTTGCGGCTGTGGCGGGTGGCGTCGTCGTCTCCGTTGAAGTCCCACATGGGGTGGCCCCTATATTGATGTGGCTGCACCCCACGCATAATGCATGTGGCCATGATTCCGACCATGGTTAATTCGGAATGGGCTAGCATCCGTATCCGGCTCATCAAGTAATGGACGCTACTATCATCTTCTCGTCGAGGGCTCCGTGGGCGCCAACTTAGGCGTTTCTTCAGGGGAGCGTTGCTGAACTTCGGAAGGCCGATCCGGACTGGATCCGGCAGCGGAGCATCCTCCATGTAAAACCACTCCGAAGGCCAATCTTCGGACGTCTTCTTCGGGGTCCCGGATAGGTATCCGGTCCCGGTGATGCGCCATATTTCGGCTCCGCCCACTTGATATATCGACCCCTCGTAAGAGCGGGGTACGAGGCAAAATAGCCTCTTCCACGGCGCAAAATGGGGCTCAATGCCCAAGAACAGCTCACACAGAGCTACGAAGCCCGCGATGTGCAAAATGGAGGCAGGTGTAAGGTGATGAAGCTGGAGTCCGTAGAACTCCAGGAGCCCCGGAGAAACGGATGTTTAGGAAATCCGAGTCCCCTTATTAAGTAGGAGACGAAGCACACCCGCTCTCCTTTGGAGGGATTGGGGGCGCTCTCCGCCTGCTTCCCACCTTTGAAGGTGGCCAGTCTGGCTCGAACCGGAACCATGAAGGCCGGGGGGAGATATCCCTCTGCTTGGAGCATCACTAACTCGCTGTGCAGGACTGAGCATCTCCTCCAATCTCCTGGCTTAGGGCTGGGAGAAGAGGAGGCGCGTCGACTGTCCATGTTAGAATGGGTTTGGTGTCAGATGCGCCTCGATGAGTGCTTGCGGAAGGAGGATGATGTGATTTGGATCTAGATCCTCGCCTCTCTTATAGGCAGCTTATTTGCGCAGCTAGGGGGTAAAGCATAAAAATACCCTGGCTTTTCGCATTCGTGCGACGCGTGGAAGAAGACCATTATTGGATGCGGAAGCCAAGGAGCGCAACATTTATGAAGCAACCGGACACTATCCGGCAAACACGTGGAGCATGATGGAGAACCCGCCTTGCAACCATCGAAGACAACATACGCGCCGGATTCGTCGTTATTGAAGCCTGGTTCGGGGGCTACTGAGGGAGTCCCGGACTAGGGGGTGTCCAGATAGCCGAACTACCATCATCGGCCGGACTCCAAGACTATGAAGATACAAGATTGAAGACTCCGTCCCATGTCCGGATGGGACTTTCCTTGGCGTGGAAGGCAAGCTTGGCGATACGGATATGTAGATCTCCTACCATTGTAACCGACTCTGTGTAACCCTAGCCCTCTCCGGTGTCTATATAAATCGGATGGCTTTAGTCCATAGGATGAACAACAATCATACCATATGCTAGCTTCTAGGGTGTAGCCTCCTTGATCTCGTGGTAGATCTACTCTTGTAACCCACATCATCAATATTAATCAAGCAGGACGTAGGGTTTTACCTCCATCAAGAGGGCCCGAACCTGGGTAAAACATCATGTCCCTCGTCTCCTGTTACCATCTGCCTAGACGCACAGTTTGGGAGCCCCTACCCGAGATCCGCCGGTTTTGACACCGACAGTTGGTTTCTCCAAGTGTGTTCCCACGTGTTAGTGAAGAGGCAAGCCGAAGCGCGTTCCATTTGCGTGAGCCATGTGCAGGACCGAACGTGTGGGGGTGCAATGCGACTGCGACAGGAGTGTTGTGAGTGTACCGCCTTTTTTCCTCAAAAAAACTAGGTGCTTTGCCCCCTCAAAAAAATGTTGTTTCGCGCGATCCATTGATACTACTACTAGTAATCCGGTAATCCCGACTAAAACGGCGCGGCCGGGTCTTTTCCCACGCGATATGCTGGGAGGTTGGCTTAGTTGGGTTTTCTAGGACGAGTAATGCTACACCTACGTAATCCCAGTTACGTAATTAACGTAATGTGAAACATGTGAGCTGTTGATTGTAGATTGGGGGAGGGAGGGGCCCACCACCATGATAATCAGGGGAGGAGAGAGAGAGGCAATTTACATTAACCCTTTTGTAGGTTCCCATAGATGTACAAAGATGTGAAATGCGTGAATGTGTAGTGAACGTACTATTGGAGTGCCTAAGATAATTTGTGTATGTATAGACCCTATGTGTTTATTTTACTTCGCATGTTAGATTTGTCTCGGTTCAATAAAAAGCAGAGTTCGTGATGATGGTGTGCCTGTCATCCTGCAATATAGGTCGTCTGATCTATATCTAACGGATAGGAAGGAAACTATGATAATTTACCCGCACTCCTCTCCACATTTGAAGATAAGGCTTTCCCTCGTTCATCCTTTTCTCCCACAAGATCTTGATCTTCCGTGCAACACACGGGCATCTTCCTAGTACTCCTACAATATGTATATTATTGTGAAAGTTCATATACACCGGCCAAGATTAATGCAAACACGGCAGATTTTCATTACATTTTGAACTTTTATATGACAAAAAAATAAAAGAGACCCAACCCTAAACCTATTCTATGACGGCAACCGACGTCCTCCATCTGCGATCTCTATGTACGGGGGCGAGGTTCAAGACCTGTGAAGTGAAGGTGCGGTCTCCGACGAGGAAAAGTAGAACACGAGAGACGGACCGGCCAGTTGGCACACCATGCCCTGCCGCCTCCCATGCCCTACTCATCCTCGGAGGAGTCCCCAACCTCGGCGGTGCCGGACGTTGGATGGCGGCAACAAGGACACGTGGCTGACGGTGCTCCCGTCGTCGGCCGCCAGCGTGGCCACCGCTTGTGCGCTCGCGTCCGCGTCCGGCTACACCGCTATTGCGTCGCGAGAGGCGACTTGAGCGAGGGCGGCGACCTCGAGTTTCATCCCCGAAGACAAGCTCTCCCGTAGAGCGTTCGCACTTGCGGTCATGGCGGATGTGGTGCTAGGTAGGAGGACGATGCGCTATGGTGTGGAGGTTAGCTAGGCGTTGCCACTTTAAGTAGTGCATTCCGGTGAGGCCAAGCGTCCGGGTGCGTCATTAAGTCGCCGGAGTTGGTTCCTGGGGCACCGAGCCTCTTAACGACAACATACGAATGGTCGGCATGAATGCGGGCAGCTGGCGTTGGCTGGGAACGCACCGCCCGACGGCGCGAGGGATGAGGGTTTTGGTGTGCCAGGGTAGTCAGTTGCGGTCATGGCAACGTTGGAGATGCCCTTTGCTCACATGCGATCCCCGCATGTCATTGAAAACGCAAGACGACATGGCATGGTCTCAGGTCCAGAGGATGTAGTTTGCCACGCTACACCACTCCGCGGACGCGTCGCGACGCCCCGTGCATCCACGACGAGCCGGGTGTTGGGGTGTGTTTGGATTGTGGCCAAAGTGCACCTTACCAAAATTTTGGTCATGACCCAAAGATTGGTCTTTGTTTGGATGGTTGCCATTTTTTTGGCATGCCAATGAACTCTAGCCAACTCTAGTTCATTTTTCTTGCCAATGTCGGCCAAATCATGGGCAACCAATACCTCAACCAAAATTTTGGCTACCCAATGCTTTGATGGGGCAACCTTGGGCACAAACCAAACATACTGTTGGTCGTGCCACAGCACTAACGCCACCCTCGGCACACTAAAACCGACCGTATCTAGTGATGATATGAGTTCGTCGCTCACTGTGGTCGCCGTGTCCAGAGGCGATGCTGGAGCTGCGCCCCGTTATTGGCCCCAACGACCCACATGAACGGTTGTCGGCGGCGAGGAGGTCGTGGGCCAGCTCCTCCATTGGACTAGTCTGCGCTACGTCATCCCGACGGGTGTGCCGCACATGTCAGTTTCCCTGTTTTCCCGGCCATATTCGAGTGTCAGTGATCCGCGTTGCGCATTAGGCCTTTCACTATGAAGGCCAAGAGAGACAACTTATTGTTTATTTGAGCAGTTCAAGTATAATCATGTGGCGTTTGCTTATTTCTCATTCCTCTCCAACACTATCGATCATGTCGCCCTCCAGTCGAGTCCATCCTCCCGCATGCCTCATTTGAACATTCCGCCGAGTATCATTCGCATGTACCCACCCTAGTCCTCTTTCAATAGATCTCCGGACCCCAGATGAAATCGAGAGGGAACGAGTGGGGGCACGTGATACCTAAGGCGGATTCAAAATTTTGAACCGGTGATCATAGCATCCGCTAATCATATATAAAGGGTATTCAATGTTTGTTTCGTTTTTGAACGTACAATATACTCCCTCCTATCCTTTCTAGTTTACATATAGGTTTTATGTGTAGTCAAAGTATCTCTACTTTGATCAAGAAGGTATCAACATTCAACAACGCCCAATCAATATTGTTAGATTCGTACGTACTCCTAGATTTGTACTCGAGATGGTTTCCAATTTGACTATTGACAAGATTAATAGTACTCCTTCCGTTCCACAATACATGACTTCCATTTATTAAAATATTGATGTATCTAGACATGTTTTAGTATATAGGTACATCCATTTTTGAACAGATGAAAGTCAAGTTATTTTGAACGGAGGGAGTACATGATATGTATAATGTGAAAATTATATCATTGGAAACTCCTTTCACATACGAATTTGACCGTATGCTTTGTGTAAGTTGCATGTCATATATTATTACTCTAACATTTGGTCAAAGTGAGCCTCAAAAAACGCATTAGGCCCTGTATAGTAAATGGAAGGAGGGAGTAGTAGTGGAAGTGGATCCTCTGACGTAGGTATCCCTACCTTGCCCTCCCTTTCGGTCACTTACTGGCGGACCCCATGCATGCTAGGCCCCGCATGTCAGTTACTCAATGGGTTCGGCCACGTCAGGGGATCCTCATCCGAAGTATACTCCCTCTATTTTTATTTACTCCGCATAAAATGGAGGGAGTTGTAGTATAATAAATGACGCAGGAGGGGGAGGGCGAGAACGTCGGTTTGCTCTCAACTGCGGTCCCACAAGCGAGCAAAAACGCAAGACGAAGCGCGTTCCATTCGGTGAGCGACGTGGAGGGTCCAGCGTGCTGGGCTGCAACGCAAACGCGACAAGAGCGATGTACAGTCAAAACCGATTGACCGGTCGTCACCGGAACCACTATTCACACCAGAACCTTCGCTGCTCGGCCTACGCCAGCCACTACCCTAAAACCACACCAAATCTCCAGCCCATTCCCCCACCTTTCGATCCCCTAGCCTGCATCAAGCGTCCCGTAGTTCCCCAGAAAGCCATGGTGCGCCGCAAGTTCACTTACTACAAGATGCTGACGCCGGAGCGCCGCATAGAAATCGCGGCGGCGGTCGGCGCCACAGACCTCCGTTCCCAAGCTCGCTTTGTGGCGGGCCAATCCCCAAGTTATTTGGAGCCAAGCTATGAGGAGGAGGAGGCTGATCCAATGTTCATGGCGGAGGTTGTGGCGCAGAAGGCCCCAGATGGGTATGAGATGATGGACGTTGACTTCGTGCCGGCGTCCGAGTCCCCCATGGTGTAGGCGGACCAGCGGTTCAACATGGCGATACTAAAGGAGGACCGGGAGGCAGAGGCTCAACTCGACATGGAGCGCGCGCATCACTACAAAAAAAATACACTTCCGTGATGATACGTGTTTGTCATAGTAGGTCGCGTTTTTTGTCATGCATGTACATCCATGACAAATTTATGACAGAATCAAGATAGTCATACATGTGCTGTCGTTGAAGTGTTCCATGACATTACCAAAATTATCATCACGGAAGTGTCCACTTCCATGACGATAAATCACGCGTCACAGAAGTGCTTTCGTCAAGGGTGACCGACACGTGGCATCCACCGTAACGGAACACCGTTAAGCTATCGTGTTGGGTTTTGGATCCGATAACCTGTTAACAGCCCCGACCAATGGGGATTTTCCACGTGTAAAATCATCATTGGCTGGAGGAAACACGTGTCAGCTTGTTGTTGGGACAGATGTCATCCACTCATTGGACAGAAGGCGCCTATGATACGTCGACACGTGGCACGGCCCAACATAGGCCCATTCCTGTGAAAAGGCCGGCCCATTTGACTTGGTCAAAAGGTGACGGGCCGGCCCATGGAAAGCATGTTAACAGCATGTTCGCATATAGCCCATTTACAACCCGCTAACCTAAGGCCCGTTACGCCCTACCCGAATTAGGCCCAGTAGCGTCATCTAGGCCATCCAATATGATTCCAGCCCGTTTGCACTTCTGGCCCATGTATGGCCCATGACGTCTTTCGGCCCATATGAGGCCCTATGTAACTCTTGGACTATTAACGGCCCATGGTGAAACTAGCCCGCAATGAACAGTGTATCACTTTAGACCCATTAATGGCCCGTGGTGAAACTGGCCCGTAATGAACAGTGTATCACTTTATACCCATTAAGGGCCCGTTATTCAGTTGGGTCGTTTCCAGCCCATGTTATCTTTCGGCCTTCTCAGAGCTCATTTATTTTTGGGCTCATTCCAAGCATCCGTTTACTTATGGCCTGCTACTGTCATTTTCTGCTTGTGGGCCAAATTCAGCCCGTGGTTACAGTCGGCCCGTTTGTGGTCCATTAATACACTGGGCCATTTTCATAGCATCATCAAATACAGCCTATTAACGATGGCCCGTTATGGTCGGCCCATGAACGGATGATACCAACTCTAGCCCATTTATGACCATAATGCGGCCTGTTATTGGCCCATGTTTGGCCAATCGATCATACGGCCCGTATAAGGCCCATTGATGATACGGCCCGTAGAAGGCCCATTGTTTCTATGGCCCATAGAAGGCCTACTGTTTCTACGGCAAGTAGAAGGCCCACTGTTTCTATGGCCCGTAGGAGGCCCAGTGTCACTACAGTAAATATTAGCACGTGGTTATTGTGGCCTAGTTTTAAAAAATAGGTTATTGCAGCCACTAGCAAACCGTGGAAAATGAACTGCACTGACTACAAGCAAACAAATAAACAAGACAACAAGGAAATAAATAAGCAAGCAACTTATGCTAGGCTATCACGGCTATTACACATAATACATCCACTGGGCATCAAAGTTCACCCCCAGTGCAAATACAGGGAACACAGCAGCATATAAACGCCGCAGCAAAACAAGTCCAGAACTGAAACCAATTCAGAAGAGTTCAAGAAACAATATCCTGGGTACCCATAATGTTGGCAAGATTCTTAGCAAGTTTATTAACTTTCTCTTGTTCGGCACTTAAATCCTCCAGCGCTTGCTGTTGCACAAGAAAGTATGCATCTGAATTCTGCAGGGACTTCCTCAGTCCTTCGGCTTCTTGCCGTAGCACAGCTGGCTGATGCCTTTCAGCTTGTAGCTGAGACTGAAGAAGCCGAAGTGATTCAGGCAATGAGTTCGAAGAGCTTGTGCCAGCGGTATTGGCCAGTAACTCGAACACTACATCAACGCAGGACTATGGGGTTTTCTCACTGTCTACAAGATCGTTTTTATCACCTTTCTTGGAGACCAACAGGGTTGTCTCACTATCTTGAAACCTTATCTGCATTACTTTCTCTACCATTGCATAGTGGGGTGCTCTTCTCCAATATTCTGTTTGCATACTACAAGAGAAACAAGCTTGTAGTATACCAAACTCATTTTGGTGAACCGGTTCAGTAGTAAGGTGGACAGGATAATAGCATGAAACAAACATATATCTATGTACTATGGTCACTGTATTGTCCATATCATTCTAGTTTATGTTCCCTAATGAAGATAGAGACACAGTTCAACTCATATATTTTTAAGACACAGCAGCATAGACAGAATATAAGTGTGAGAAACTACACAGCATTGGCAGCACTTGTAATGTGCATCACATGAGAACATAACTGTTTATACAACTTAAACTGAAATCAACATAGAGCAAGAAGTTAGAACAGCAGTCCAGTTAAAGAAATAGGTTTAAAACATACCTGTTGTGCCATTGGAGTTTCATTTGGATCCTTCAAATTCGAAAGTAGTTGGTATGAGTAAATATAGTTATGCAACAGCAAAGGAGTATGTACCATAGCTACGGAATCTGACCTGAGAACAGTTGCCCTTCTGCTTTAAACGTGAAGTTTGGGTTAGTTGTGGTGGTCTTCGTGCTTTGGGCACTGCAGTAGCTTTACAAACTGCTCGTGTGGGGGTACTCTATGGTGGACATGGTGCTTTGTCAACTATACGTGGGTTACTATCCGCTGGGGTTGCGGTTAGATGGGTTGTAGCTGGTTCTCTGCTCAACGGTGTAAGTGTGCAATCTGGAAGAGTCTCGATTATGTGTGGTGGGGCTAGTTTGTGGGCCAGTACAACCATGGTTCTATCTGCATCGACGGGTAGCACTGTCTTTTGTGAAGAACGGGTTTTTGCTCCCTTAGATACTGCCATCACCCCCTCCAATTCAAATGGCTGATAAACAAGAAAAGAAATTGAACGTACAGACATTGTATGATAGACAGATGTGGTAATTCACATATATGTTGTCTAACCAAACAGGACAGCATGACACAATTTCACATATATGATGCCTAACTAAACAGGATAGCATGACACAGTTTCAGATATATGATCGATAACTTAACAGGATATAATGGCATAATTCAACATATGATGAGTACCTAAACAGGATGACATGACAAAACTATATGATGTCTTTCTAAAATAGGTTGGGATGAAATAATTCACATACATGTTGTCTAAGTATACAGGATGGCATGATACAATTGACATAATTGATTCATATACTAAGCAGCTGGCACTCGCATGTATGATCTCTAAACTAAGCAGATAGAATTCAATATTGTGCGTATGATGTCTAAACTAAGCAATGCAAGACACCATATGCATCATATGAGAAATATAAACATTGCAACTTAGAGCATACACCTCAGGTGGGATATAGGACTGGTCATCTGTCTCTGAATCCTCCTCTGAGGAGCTCCCTATAACCATCGAGATATATGCTTCAACAGGTACCATTGCCTGCTCTGAAGACCTTGTTTTCACTCCAAATTTTTCCATAACCGGCTCAAATGGCTGATACACATGAAGAGTAGTTCAATATACACAGATTGTCGACAAATGGAATACGTAATGAAAAAAAAGATGGCATGGGATAATTCACATATATGATGCCTGGCTCCATGGTGGCGCATAATTCACATATATGATAACTGGCTGAAAAACATGGCATTGCATAATTCACATATCTGATATAGAAAGCAAACAGGAGGCATTCACACACAGCATGTCTAATCTAAGCAGATGGCATGGCAATGCAAGACACCATATGCATGATATGAGCAATATAACCCAGCCAAGTTAGAGCATGCACCTCGGGGGGGGGGGAATAGGACTGGTCATCTCTCTCTGAATCCTCCTCTGAGGAGCTATCTGTAACCAGCAAGAAATCTACATCGACAGGTAGCACTGACTGCTCAGAAGACCTTGTTTTCACTCCAGATTTTCCCATGACCGACTCAAATGGCTGATGCACAGGAAGAGTAGATGAATGTATAAACATTGTTGACAAATGGAATACATTATGGAAAAAAATATGGCATGATACAATTCACATATATGATGACTGGCTAAACAGGATGGCATTGCATGATTCACGTATTTGATGCCTGGCTAAAGAAGATGGCATTGCATAATTCCCATATACTCCCTCCGTTCCTATATATTTGTCTTTTTAGAGATTTTAAATGGACTACCACATACGGATGTATATAGACATATTTTAGAGTGTAGATTCACTCATTTTGTTCCGTATGTAGTCACTTGTTGAAATCTCTAAAAAGACAAATATTTAGGAATGGTGGGAGTATGATATAGAAACCAAACAGGTGGCATTCACACAAAGCAAATCTAAACTAAGCTGATGACATATAAGATGTATAATGTAAGCAATGCAAGGCGCCATATGCATGATATGACCAACATCAGCATGCCAGGTTAGACCAAACACCTCAGGTGGTAAACGGGCATGGTCGGATCCTTCTGAATCTCCATCTGAACAGTTATCTTCCTCTGGAATACAATCTGGAAATGCAGGAGAGGGGGGGCACTTCGCCCACCATGGAGCAGCGTCTGCATGACATTATATTTGCGCGCAACGGTCTTCTCTTTTTCTCTACATGTTCAGTACGATTGTGTACAATATCTGACGTGCATAATAAAAAAAAGTTAGATTTTGTAAGGCCTAAGGGTGCATGCAAAAATCAAGACTGATGGTAGCAAACGAGTGGATGGATCCAAAACTAATGATAGCAGGTAGATTATAGCTTCAGTTTAAAAAGATAGACAATGGATCATCTATTGTTTGTTGCCCACCCAACACGAACCACATAGAAGACCTCAGATGAACCAGATAGTAGACATATACTATTTGTTGCTGGCTCGATATGAGACCCATGGGAAATTCAAAACTCAAGATTGAACGATAAAGTAGCAAGTAATAATAACCGATGTATAACATAAGAAAACACGAAAGACTGCGACCTCTCTTCCGGAACTGTGTAGTCCTCAGGTTCATCTGCTCAGTTGATGATGGTAATGCAGTTGGCATGGCTGCCGACAATGGGGAAGATGATCTGAGGTGGCGAAAGAAAGTCTGCAGGGGGGATCTCTGCTGCAGTGAACGCTTCTGTTGATGGTGCACCTCAGGTGGGGTGGATGACGGCACGGCAGGAGCAGGACATAACACACAGAGTTTTCTTTGACGCCAATCTGAAAATGAAGTAAATCTGTAAGGGCTCCTTAGAATTGGAGGATTCTATAAACGCAGGGACAGGAAAAACACAGGAATAGAATAGGAATGCACGTGCAAAACAGAGCATTTGGAAACATAGGATTTCAGTCAACCTGGGTGTTTGGCTCACATGAATTGGAAGAACAGAGGAATAGAGAAACAAAGTGATGCGACGAATGTACAGCCTCTTTGGCATAGCCTTGTGGACCTCAGCATCATTGGGTTGGACGTGGAGGATGGTGATGATGCTGGTGTGACTGTCGGAGGCGGGGAAGAAGATCTGAGGCCTCTGGAAACGGCGCCGAGGGTACTGCTCCACTGTGATGGACGGTTCCATCGTTGGAGAGCTCCGCTAAGGTGTACGGTGACGAGGCTGAAGCATGACAAGACAGACAACTTTAATCTGAAGTGGGACCCTAATATCATCTGCAATAGATGATGTAAAATACATCACCAAAAAGTGATAGACGCAAAATGCATCAGCCGCGCCACGGCCGCTCCGACAGATGCTGTAAGTACTATTCACTTTGACCTTAACTGAAGAAAATGAACTTCACAGTCGAAACAGAATTTTACTGTCGAAACTGATTGAACTAGTAACAGAGCATTGCAATAGATGTTTAGGGCGTTCGAGCACTAGTAGCAGAGAAGCAGTGATCTAAATCAGCAGACGCTTGAGCAGGAAATGCACAAGCAGAGAGCAAGTCGTGCAGTAGCACCATGAGCGAGTGCTAAAGCAGCAACTCCTGTACATGCCGGAGGTCATGCAGCAGCAGCAGCAGTGCAAGCGAGAGCAAGAGCAGAGCAGCAGCATGAACAAAAGCAGGAGGAGTGCAGCAGCGCGACCGACAGCAATAACAAAGCCGCAGCGTGAGCGAGAGCCGGAGCAGCTGCAGCTAGTGTCGTTGTGGAAGTCGCCACCGAGGAAGCAACGACATGGGGGAGAGACGTTGTGGATGATGTGGCCGGTGACGGCGCCGTTGATGGAGACGCCATGTCTGCTTGGTATCGAGCACCGTCAGCCCCGTGAGATCGAATAAAAGATAAAATGCAGCGGTGAGTGCAGAACCTCCTTGGTAGCACCGAGTTGGCCTCGGCTTCATCGGAGGAATTCGTGAGGGTGCTGCAGTTCCGGTGGGGCAGGTCAAGACGGCGCTATGGGGATTGAGGTGGCACGATAGACGCAGCGAACATCGGGGTAGCTCCTTGGAGGTGGAGGACGGGGCGGCTGATCCGGCGGGACGACGAGATCGACAATGGATCCTCATCCGGTGCGGTGGATGAGGGACGGCGAGCTGTTGTGGTGGACGATGTAGTCGGGGAAGAGTCTCCGGTTGGGCGGCGGTTGGGAGGCCGACGGAGGAGCGTGGGGTTTCGCGGGTTTTGGCGGTTTTGGCGGCCTCGGTGTACGAATGGGGGGCGAAGGGGGAGGGGGAGCCAAGCTTAGGGACGCGCTTGTCCGAAATGTAGGGTAAGTTACCAGCGTACCACCACCGGTTTTGACACCGCGCCGTGGAGCTTCATTTCCGGCTGAGGGGTAGAAGGGGGATTTCGCGTGTCTGGGCTGCGGGAGCGATTTTGGATGAGGAGGGAGTTCTCACACACGTCCAAATTTTGGGATAACAAGGCGCGGCGCGGGTTGAAGAAGCGGGAGTTTCAAAGTAGGTGAGACAAAACATACTCGAGCTTGAAAATTTCGTGATAACAAGATGCGGATTCCTTGTTTGGCAGAACAAACTTAACATGTAAAAAAATCATACAAGACACAAGAGAGTCATGTCTCCTTTTACTATATTGCTATAGATGCCATTGAAAAAACTACAAGAAAAATGTAAAAAAATCGGGAGAACAAGATTACCCTGCACAGTACCAAATCGATTCGCACTTCCCTCAACAACAACAAAAAACAAATCAATTCCCACCAAAGAAAGAGTAATGTCCCTTTTTATATGATTACAGATGCCATGATCTCGAATTTCAATTTTTGAATCCATGTTATGTTGAATTCGAATATATCATTAGGTGACCCTTGCGGTTTATAATTGATGTAGTCGTACATTTTGATCTTCCATCATATATGAACATTTTACTCCACCATGTGAACATATATATTGTCGTCTACCATATGGACTATTGAATCAATTTTCCTCATTTGAATATGATTGTTGTCAAGTTATACAATAATTTAAATATCATCTTGATAACAAAAAGACATGCATATAGCAGTAATCATATTTCACTATGAACTACATGTACCATACGCTCTCCAATTCAAATATCTGTATCCATTTTATGTTGAATTCAAATCATAGTACATTATTGGTCTAGGTAGCGAGATGTTCGGGATAATCTAAACCCTGTTTTCATACATATAATTTTTGGCTTAATTGGGACAAGTTTTGGTATAAGCCTCTTGCAAAACCGGAGATTCTCTCAACAAGCCTCGTGTTTCCGAGAGGGGACGTGTCACCTTTGTGTGTGAAATGATATACGCTGCCCCCTGATTTTATTTACAGAGGCAACATAGAACTATATGAGTGCCCTGTTAAATTTTGGAATTATTTCGGGTTCATTTGGCCTTTTTATACATTAATTGAGTTTCTGGACTTTTAATGTCCATAATCTAAATATGAATTGCATGCACATGCTCCGATGCACCAAAGTGGGTTGAAAAATCACATGTGTGTCCTTGGTTGAATTTCTAGGTCCCATGGAAGAAATGAGAATGAAATTCAAACGTCTGGGCGTCATGACTCTGCCGAGAACATCGAGAAACTTAGATTTTAAATTCATGTAAATCCAAAACTTGGCTGGAAATCATGAAACTTGGCATGGTGTCATGTCATGGCACTAACATGTTGTGGTAAAAAATTGGGCCGATTTGGAAGCTCGTGGTTCTAAGAGGTAACGTGTCACCTTTGGTCATTTGATGTGCATAAGTCAAATTTGAACTACAAGCACATGCTCTCGTGCACCAAAGTTGGTTGAAAAATCACATTTGTGTCCTTGGGTGAATTTCTAGGTCCCATGTAAGAAATGAGAATAAAATTAAAACATCTGGGCATCGTGGCTTGGCCGAGAACATTGAGAAACTTGGTTTCAAAATTCTTGTAAATCCAAAACACGTCTAAAAATCATGAAACCTGGCATGCATGTCATGTCATGGTACTACCATGTTGTGGTAAAAAGATGGCCGAATAGGAACAAATTTTGGTATAAGCTTCTTGCAAACCGAAGCTTCTCTCAAGATGGCTCGTGGTTCTGACAGGGAACGTGTCACCTTTGAGTGCGAAACGATATACGTTGTCCCCCTTGAGTTTATTTACAAAGGCAACATAGAACTACATGAGTGCCCTGTTAAATTTTGGAATTATTCCCGCTTCGTTTGGCCTTATTTACACATTAATTGAGTTTTTGGTCATTTAATGTGGATAATTCAAATTTGAACTACAAGCACGTGCTCCCGTGCACCAAAGTTGGTTGAAAATCACATTTGTGTCCTCGGGTGAATTTCTACTCCCATGCAAAAAATGAGAATAAGATTCAAACATCTGGGCATCATGGCTTGGTCGAGAACATTGAGAAACTTGGTTTTAAAATCATGAAACTTGGCATGGTGTCATGTCATGGTAGTACCATGCCGTGGTAAAAAAATTGGTTGAATAGGAACAAATTTTGGTATAAGCTTCTTGCAAATCGGAGCTTCTCTCAAGAAGGCTCGTGGTTCTGGGAGGGAACGTGTCACTTTTGTGTGCATAATTCAAATTTGAAATACAAGCACATGTTCCAGTGTACCAAAGTTGGTCGAAAAATCACATGTGTGTCCTCGGGTAAATTTCTAGGTTCCATGCAAGAAATGGGAATGAAATTTAAAATTTTGGGCGTCGTGGCTGGGTTGGAAACATTGAGAAACTTAGTTTTTTAATTCCTGTAAATCCAAAACATGCATGAAAATAATGAAACTTGGTTTGGTGCCATGACATGGCACCAACATGATGTGGTAAATTTGCAGTCTGATTTGCGAAGGCGCACACATTAACAATCAACAAAGTCATTTTGGAACAAGTGTTGTCACGTTACAATCGGAAACACAAGTATTATTGAAACCGTGGGTGTTCTACTTACTAGTACCATTTACGTGCCGCCACGCGTCCCCATTTTTTATTAGCTAGGAGGCGCCATGCAGGGTAGCTATTTGAGTACGAGAGGCGTGCGATCAGACCCCTGCGCGTGCTTATCGGGAGGAGAGCCCTTTGACCTCCATCTGTCGTCCACCTCTCTCCCAAGGTCTCCAGTAATGGCGCCCGAGCCTCTGTTTAATGGCGTGGCTATGTCTCACTCAACTGAGACTTAAGAGAGAAAAAAGAAAATCTGAAATCACGGATCTTGATGTAAGATCCGACGGACCTATATAGCATCTACTGCGACTTATAGCAAGACTGATGAATATATAAGGACAATTTTTTTTATCAAAGAAGGGCTTGCCCCTTCCGATTTTCATTACTGAAAACCACCACAATTCACAAGAAGTTCAGCACAACTCCAGCCTAACACGAAGGACTAAAAGCTACTCCCTCCGTCCCGTAATATAAGACGCTTTTTGACACTAGTATAGTGTCAAAAAACGTCTTACATTATGAGACGGAGGGAGTACCAGATTGAAATCGCAACATCCCAAGAGGCCAACAAAGGCCAAACATCCGCGCTAGAACCCAACATTTCACAACCGACGACACAATCCACATCCTAAACCGATTATTACATCAAAAGAAACCAGGAAACTGAAGGAAGCCCAGCAGCAACTAGAAGAACAGCAACGCCAGGGTCGCCACAGCAAGAGTTTTCTTCATTCCAGCCTCGCAACATTGATCTTCCATAGAAAGATAAGGACGATTAATTGCCTTACATAATTAGAAAGATAATTAAAAAAGCCACATGCGGCTACGCCCAAAATACACAAGGGCAAAAGAAGAAGGAAGACAAGGATCTGGCTCGCTGATCTCTACTTTCTTGATGCGTTGCTGCAGGCCGTGGGAACTAGTCTCTGCGGTGAGCGGCGATGAGCTCTTTCGTGTCCTCAAGACGCTGCTTGAGAACATCCACGGATTCCTCCACCAGCCTTTGGCGCTCGTTGCGGAGCATGTCATTCTCGTCCATAAGTTTCTTGACGATGACGTCAGTCCTCTTCAACAAGGCACCGGTCTCCTCCTGCTGGTCTGCACTTCGGACGATCTTCTCCCTCAGCAGGTCGCGCTCGGCCCGGAGCCTCTCATTGCCATCCCTTAGTTACCGGATGACACCGGTAGCCTATTCAAATGAGGCTTTCACGTCGTCCTGCAACCTCGCCAAGCCGGAGATCTGATCCATCTGGCTATGGACGATCCCATGCATGCGCCTGTAACAGTCGTCGCCTGCCCGCGAGAAATTTTCCCAGGCCGCCGCGGCGCGGCGGGACATCTCTGCTGCATTCGTGGTGCGGCGAGACATCTCTGTTTCTTCCGTGGCGCGGCCGGACCAATCTGCTGCATCGACGGCGCGGCAGGACCTCCGTGTTGCTTCAGCGGCGCGGCGGGACCTCTGTGCTGCTACTTCCGCACGGCAGGACATGTCGGTTGCTCTCGCAGCGAGGCGGGACATCTCTCGTGCTTCCGCTTCCATGCTCGCCTCTCCCTGGTGGCAATCTCTCGACCCAAAACTCACGCTGGCCATGGCAGACGCAAGGGAAGGATGCTGAATGACTTGTTTGTTTTTGTGGATGAGGAGTTGAGGAGGAATGTGCAGTCATCTTGCCATACTAGTATTTATAACCGAGTACTAATACGCTCCTAAGTGGGAAACCGTTTAGGTTGTGATCGGTGTGAACAAGTTTGGAATTCAATATAGCGTGGTACTAATACGCTCAACATAGCTGGTCCCAAGCCCGGGTAAAGGAGGAGGGTTGTGATAGGCTTGGCAAGCCAACGTAAAAACTCAGCCACTCTTATGGAGATGAAACCCAAAAGATTTTCGTTGGGGCGTAACCCTCTCAGCGACGCGCCACATCGGAACCCGGGTGTGGTGGAAAATGGGCAAGGGCCGGGCCGTCAGCCCCCAAGTGGCGCGCCGTATCTTGATCCGGATACGGTGGCAAGTGAGCGAGGATCGGGTCGTTGCATCCTTAGTGGCGCGCTACATCGGCGCCCGGATGTAGTGGAAAATGAGCAAGGGTCTTCGCATTTGACTCGACGAGTGCGAAGGGTAAGGAAGCTAGCCGAGCCTAGGAGGATTCGCTTAGGTAGCTGGAACGTAGGGTCTCTGACAGGGAAGCTTCGGGAGCTAGTTGATGCAGCAGTGAGGAGAGGTGTTGATATCCTTTGCGTCCAAGAAACCAAATGGAGAGGACGGAAGGCGAAGGAGGTGGAGGATGCCGGCTTCAAGCTGTGGTACACGGGGACGGCTGCAAACAGAAATGGCGTAGGCATCTTGATCAACAAGAGCCTCAAGTATGGAGTGGTAGACGTCAGGAGACGTGGGGACCGGATTATCCTGGTCAAGCTGGTAGCTGAGGACTTGGTTCTCAATGTTATCAGCGCATATGCCCCACAAGTAGGCCACAATGAGAACACCAAGAGGGAGTTCTGGGAAGGCTTGGAAGACATGGTTAGGAGTGTACCGATTGGTGAGAAGCTCTTCATAGGAGGAGACCTCAATGGCCACGTGGGTACATCTAACACAGGTTTTGAAGGGGCACATGGGGGCTTTGGCTATGGCATCAGGAATCAAGAAGGAGAAGATGTCTTAAGCTTTTCTCTAGCCTACAACATGATTGTAGCTAACACCCTCTTTAGAAAGAGAGAATCACATCTGGTGACTTTTAGTAGTGGCCAACACTCTAGCCAGATTGATTTCATCCTCTCGAGAAGAGAAGGTAGGCGTGCGTGCCTAGACTGTAAGGTGATACCTGGGGAGAGTGTTGTACCCCAGCATAAGTTGGTGGTTGCTGACTTCCGCTTTCGGATTCGTGTCCAGCGGGATAAGCGTGCCAAGGTCGCTAGAACGAAGTGGTGGAAGCTCAAGGGGGAGGTAGCTCGGGTGTTCAAGGATAGGGTATTTAAGGAGGGCCCTTGGGAGGAAGGAGGGGATGCGGACAATGTGTGGATGAAGATGGCGACTTGCATTCGTAAGGTGGCCTCGGAGGAGTTTGGAGTGTCCAGGGGAAGGAGAAGCGAAGATAAGGATACCTGGTGGTGGAATGATGATGTCCAGAAGGCGCTTAAAGAGAAGAAAGATTGCTTCAGACGCCTATACCTGGATAGGAGTGCAGACAACATAGAGAAGTACAAGATGGCGAAGAAGGTCGCAAAGCGAGCTGTTGGTGAAACAAGGGGTCGGGCATATGAGGACCTCTACCAACGGTTAGGCACGAAGGAAGGTGAAAGGGACATCTATAAGATGGCTAAGATCCGGGATAGGAAGACGAGGGATATTGGCCAAGTCAAATGCATCAAGGACGGAGCAGGCCAACTCTTGGTGAAGGACGAAGAGATTAAGCATAGATGGCGGGAGTACTTCGACAAGCTGTTCAATGGGGAGAATGAGAGTTCTACCATTGAACTGAATGACTCCTTTGATGAGACCAGCATGCGTTTTGTGCGGCGCATCCAGGAGTCTGAGGTGAAGGAGGCTTTAAAAAGGATGAAAGGAGGCAAGGCGATGGGCCCTGATTGTATCCCCATTGAGGTGTGGAAAGGTCTCGGGGACATAGCGATAGTATGGCTAACCAAGCTTTTCAACCTCATTTTTCGGGCAAACAAGATGCCAGAAGAATGGAGACGGAGTATATTAGTACCAATCTTCAAGAACAAGGGGGATGTTCAGAGTTGTACTAATTACCATGGAATTAAGCTGATGAGCCATACAATGAAGCTATGGGAGAGAGTCATTGAGCACCGCTTAAGAAGAATGACAAGCGTGACCAAAAATCAGTTTGGTTTTATGCCTGGGAGGTCGACCATGGAAGCCATTTTCTTGGTACGACAACTTATGGAGAGATATAGGGAGCATAAGAAGGACTTGCATATGGTGTTCATTGACTTGGAGAAGGCCTATGATAAGATACCGCGGAATGTCATGTGGTGGGCCTTGGAGAAACACAAAGTCCCAGCAAAGTACATTACCCTCATCAAGGACATGTACAATAATGTTGTGACAAGTGTTCGAACAAGTGATGTCGACACCGATGACTTCCCGATTAAGATAGTACTGCATCAGGGGTCAGCTTTGAGCCCTTATCTTTTTGCATTGGTGATGGATGAGGCCACAAGGGGTATACAAGGAGATATCCCATGGTGTATGCTCTTTGCGGATGATGTGGTGCTAGTTGACGATAGTCGGACGGGGGTAAATAGGAAGTTAGAGTTATGGAGACAAACCTTGGAATCGGAAGGGTTTAGGCTTAGTAGAACTAAAACCGAGTACATGATGTGCGGTTTCAGTACTACTAGCTGTGAGGAGGAGGAGGTTAGCCTTGATGGCCAGGTGGTACCTCGGAAGGACACCTTTCGGTATTTGGGGTCAATGTTGCAGGAGGATGGGGTATTGATGAAGATATGAACCATCGAATCAAAGCCGGATGGATGAAGTGGTGCCAAGCTTCTGGCATTCTCTGTGACAAGAGAGTGCCACAAAAGCTAAAAGGCAAGTTCTACAGGACGGCGGTTCGACCCGCAATGTTGTATGGTGCGGAGTGTTGGCTGACTAAAAGGCGACATGTTCAACAGTTAGGTGTGGCGGAGATGCGTATGTTGAGATGGATGTGTGGCCACACGAGGAAGGATTGATTCTGGAATGATGATATACGAGATAGAGTTGGGGTAGCACCAATTGAGGAGAAGCTTGTCCAACATCGTTTGAGATGGTTTGGGCATATTCAGCGCAGGCCTCCAGAAGCTCCAGTGCATAGCGGACGGCTAAAGCGTGCGGAGAATGTCAAGAGAGGGCGGGGTCGACCGATTTTGACATGGGAGGAGTCCGTTAAGAGAGACCTGAAGGATTGGAGTATCGACAAAGAGCTAGCTATGGACAGGGGTGCGTGGAAGCTTGCTATCCATGTGCCAGAGCCATGAGTTGGTTGCGAGATCTTATGGGTTTCACCTCTAGCCTACCCCAACTTGTTTGGGACTAAAGGCTTTGTTGTTGTTGTTGTTGTTGTTGTGGTACTAATACGCTCCTAAGTGGGAAACCGTTTAGGTTGTGATCGGTGTGAACAGATCTGCAATATAGCATGGAGTAATTTGGAATGTGACGAGACGCAAGCTCAAAATTTATAAATACCCGCGTGGCGAGCTCTAGGCTAGTCCTTTTTTCAGACGCATTAAACCTATCTCTCGGGACTTCTCACACGCACCATCGTGCCACCCACAAAAACTTGTACTCTGAGTTTAGTAGTACGTTATACAGGAAGAGAAGAGGTGCACGCACGCACAAGTCCTCTCACACACGCGTCTATTTTTTCTCGAAAAGGAGGATGATGACCCCCGGCCTCTGCATCTGGGAGTCACACACGCATCTGTAGCTACGAATTGTAGTGTTCTCAACCATCCGATTGGCTCTATCATGGATGTACCTAAATACTAAAACATGTCTAGATACATCTATATTTTGACAAATGGAAGGCATGTATTGTGGAACGGAGGGAGTGCTTGTCATCAAAATGGATAAAAAGGGACGTATCTAGAACTAAAATACGTCTACATACATCTCCTTTTATCCATTTTGATGACAAGTAGTACTTCTTACCCAAAGGAACTTTACATCCAACAGACACAAAATATCCGTTCGATTGCTGGAAATTACTGATCTGATGTCGAAGTAATTGCTGCATCGCCACCAAAACCCACCATTTCTTAAGCTAAAGTAGACCAAGGTAATCCCTATATTAGCATATTACTAAGATAAACAGAAGGCACTGTCGAAACATTTAGGATGTGAGCTTGTCAATCTGAATGTGGAGGGACACAAGCTTAGCCCCGGCCAGCAGCTTGGGCGAAACTGTCAAGAAGGTCAGCTCCTGCACGTCGACGTCGCCGGGATCCTTGCTGCTTGTCACCTCCATTTCCACCTCGACATCATTGGTTGTTCCTTTGGGCTCCCCGGCGGGCCGTTCGCCCACAGCTTGGCCCAGTAGTGCGGAAGTGGGGACGCCCCCACTCTGATGCAGACGACCGACACGGCGATAGGTGCGCCGATGTCGAGCACGCTGCCGACCAAGAAAAACGTGTGGCGGTCCTCCTCCGCGAACAGCAAGAGCCGTGGCTCCGACAGTGGCACTTGCAGCTAGAGCACCTTGCCGTACTGGATCCTGTGCACGGGCATGGGATGCGCGTTCGTGATGTGGTGGTAGAGCGCCGGCGGCGGGCCTTCATAGCCGCAGACGGGCACGGGGCATTTGCAAGGCGCGAGCGGACACACACTCTGGTGATCGGCGAGCTTGTGGTAAGTGATGTAGAGCCCACAGCCTTCGTGCGGGCACTCCACCCTCAGCAACGAAACGACGGCGTCCACCGTTGTGTTCTGCACGTCGAAGCCACCGCCGCGCTCGCACTTCTAGCACTGCCGCTGGTTCCCGGGATGCTCAACGCGGGAGTCCGCGTAGGCCAGGTGCCCTCCCTTGCACTGCAGAAATAAATCGAACAGCACATCAATCAAGAAACATGCACCTTGCTCAATCAGTTGAATGGACAAGGTGTATTCGAACCTCATACACTGGAGGCATCAAGGGGAGGAGGCACAAGGGGCAGTGGAGCACGGTGAGGTCCATCGAGACCTTAGTGAGCTCCCTCGTCGGTTCCTGTTCTGTCTGCATGATCTCGCCCTCCTCGTGCACAACCATCTCTCGCTTGGGCCGGGGCATTACAAAGCTTTACCATCACATATTTTATACTCTGCGCATAACTGTCCTCCCGCATACCAAGGAAGGCAGTAGTTTGAGTTTTTTGGACAAATTTGCCCCTGCGCATGAGTAAGCTGCATAAATATCGACAGTAAATGCGCATGCAATGGTTGGCTGGTCCTCCTTCCTTTTCGCTTGAGTTGGCTTCCCTAGGCGGTCAAGCCGCATCCGGCGCTGCACGCGTTTTCCTGTAGCCATTTTCTGCTTTGGAAACTGGCGCGATTAATGGGGGCAGAACTAATCGAGCGGGGGCACAGATGGAAACCAACACGGACGCGCAGACTAATCTGAGAAAAACAAGAAAAGTTATATGCAAAGTAAAAGGAATCGGAGGGAGTACTATTTCAAGGTGCATTAAATCAACACATGCAAGTATCAAAAGGAGAGTCACCGCAGGCATGCATGCGTTGTAATTAATGCATCGGTAACCCTAAATTATTGAAATATATTGAGTGCAGTGCTTTGATGTGTCGCGTCAACTCGTAGATCAATGAGAAGTTTGATTATCCTCTCCCTCGCGGACTTAACTGCACCTGCCTTTGGCTGTATGACAGGTTGGCCACACACCTGTCGGGCCCACCTGTCATACACGCAAATAAAGGAGCGTCCCTCCCTCGCCCATGAGCGTGTTGGCTGGCAAGACTAGGAGAAGCTTTCGCTACACGCTCTCCCTCCCGCACGCGGTGGACATGCAGTAGTTCAATCGGTGTCAGATGGCCAGAAGCGTACTGTAGTACTCCTCCAGTGCAGTAGTACACCATCATTGTTCGCCTTCCCGAAGAGGCGAAGATCCAAGCGCAGCCCGGACGCTCGTGTGGCAGTTTCATGTGTAGAGTAGTCTAGATAGCGTGTACCATGACTGTAAGCTTAAAATCGTTGGGGTCAACTCCATGCTATGTGGCCATCTCGAAGTTTTTTTTAATTAAAATAGTCTTCTGGCCCTACCTGTCACCCTGGTGATTGTAGTTTGCACGCTCATCTGGTCAAGATAGGAATATATATTTTAATTTGTTTTTTTTTTTCAAAAAGGGGGACTCCCCGGCCTCTGCATCAGAACGATGCATACGGCCACATATATTTTAATATGTGGTGGGTAAATGTTAGAGGTTGCAGCAAATATATTGTACACTGCGGGTCTTACAGCCAAGTTTAGAGGCAAGCATGTGGGGCCAGTGCTATGATGTGTCGCGTCAACTCGTAGAACGAGGAGAAGCTTGATTTTACTACACGCCTTCTCCCCCGCCCATGCGCGCTGTTCTTGCAAATGAAGACAGGCTTTTGCTTAGTAGTACTTCTACAACAAGCTATCCGTCCCGCTCGCGGTGGACGGACATGCAGCAGTGGATTCGACACTATAGAAGCAGTAGTAGTAACATCATTGTTCGTCTTCTCGAAGAGCCGAAGAGCCAAGCGCAAACCGAACTTTGCAATTGCGAACATTGGAGCACGCATATAGCCAGGCTCTTGCATGAGACAAAATTGCTATGTGAGCCCACTATTGTACTAGTACGTACAACTACTTGCTAGTATAGCCCTATAAACCAGAAAGAGTATTTGCCCTTCTAGAGATTTCAACAAGTGACTAGACTACACTGAGACGGAGTACATATGGAGCAAAATGAGTGAATCTGCACCGTAAATAAATATGTACTAGTTCTATCGTTTTCCTCTCCGAGGTGCACAATATTGAGTATACTGACTAGTCTCTTTTTGACACGCATTTACGTTTTTTTGACACAGTACAGACGCAAGCGCTCATATACACGCGCATACACTCACCCCTATGAACGCACACATGCACGGCACTAAGTATCATCTTGAAATTTATGAAGTCACCATAGGCACCTCGTCATCGACGGGTCCATAGGTGCTTGAATGCCAAGGAGGAAGAGGGTAGCGGTTCCGAGACATTGAACGGTCAATGATGCATCCTCAATTACATGAAGAGGGAATTAATTGGAGAAGCAGACTAGAGCCAGCACGATGTGAATGCAACAGAGTTTGGACTCTCATATAATAACGGTGCCCCACCACTCCAATCCATCTACTCCCAAGTCTCTGTGCAACACTGCTCACTCCAATCCAAGACCAAGTGACCAGAAGCCACAAGCACCTATGGAGGCAATGGACGCGAGCGGCAGTCGGCTGTGCCAAATCATCCAAGGCACCGGCCTGCGGCCCTGCACCGTGTAGCGTTTCCAGACGATGCTGGCGACCGTCGGCATCGTAGCCCTCGCTGACGCCGGCTTCGCCTCTCGCATGGACGACATGATGGTCAACCCCATCCGCAAGTTTACCGCCGTCAAGAAGCGCGCGGACGACCTTGTCGTACTGCTCCAGCCCACGCGCCCAGGCTCCTCATTGCCTGCCACCCTCATCGGCCTACATGGTGACGAACTCTTTCAAGCCCTGGTGGCCCTGCAGATGCCGGAGGTTGCGACGAAGAATGTGCACCTCGAGGCTGCGCTCGCCGCGCAGGGCCTCGCCGTGCAAGAAACCGTCGACCTGCACATCCACGTCTACGAGGAAATCGTCTACATAGGCCACTAGAAGGCAAGCGAGGATAGAAAGACGTTGGCCTTCTTCCAGCGGCTGGAATCTTTGGACGCCATTGTTCAGAAGCACGTCGACCTGGCCACGAAAGCCGCTGCTACTTAGGCGCCGTTCGGTGGGCCGGCGCCCTGGGTCGAGGAGGTGGACGTCGTCGATGGATGCATCTCTTCTTCTTGCCTCCTGTAACCAGCACTGCATCGCCTCGTGGCCTTAATGTTTTATTAGTATAGTACTCCCTCCGTTCCCAATTATAAGTCTTTCTAAAGATTCCAGCAAGTGACTACTACATACGGAGCAAAATGAGTGAATCTACACTCTAAACTATGACTTCATACATCTGTATGCTGTATTCCATTTGAACTAGTATCTAAAAAGGCTTATATTTATGAACGGAGGGAGTATATGGCATTTTTTATTCCAGTCGTAATGTTTTCACTGTGAGGTGGGGCCGTAGTTGAGCAAACCCACCCCACCCACCGGGCGTCGGCCGAGTTTAGAATTAGAAGAGAGAAACGACGGAGGAGAGCTAGCTGTAGCACGGACGCTGTTGTAAGATGGGACTCGTGTTTATAGAATAGGAGTACTGAGCACTCATGCCTCTTTTTTTTTGAGGGAAAATTAGTCGTATGTCTAGTACCACTAGTTGGGTGTGTGCGATCTATAGCTGTCATCACTTTAGGTCTCCTTTTCAAACCGCGGCTACGCTTCACAATACATATTTTTTTCATGCATTTATCCTCCTATATGTACTCCTAGGCTATTTCCACGTGCTCCCATTCGCCGACATGTGGGACATAGAGCATCTGGGTCGTAGTGCATGCACGACTCGGAGCATATGCCGGGGTACTTTACATTTCAGACCTCACGAATTACATGCAAACCCCCCGCAGAAGAATAAATAAATCAATGAATTACTACATGAAACCGGATTATTTTCGTGGAAACCGGAGCACGTTCATTAAATTTTGGACATAACACATTTATAAAAAATGACCGGACCTAAACCAGTCTAAGGGCCTCTTTGATTTTTCCCGAAAAAAGGGCCTCTTTGATTCACAGGATACTGAAAACACAGGAATGGGGAAAGTATGATGGCGATGAACCGAGACGAGGAGAACTCTAACTCAGTTAGAGGTTAGAGTTAGATTCTAACCCTGAACTAACTCTAAACCAAAGAGGTGTATGGATGGCAGGGTTAGATTGACAATAAATGCTCTATCTCAATCATTTAACTACTTTGGACCCTATTTTTAGTCAGACTAAAATAAGTCCCTTGGATCCAAGCACCCTCTTGGTGTGGCCGGCTCTTATGTGGCCTCCTCCCGCTCACAATTGACATAAATGAACCATCTATACAAATCAAGCATGCAAAACATGATAATTTTTACTTTGTCCATACAAATGAGATATCCCACTTAAACATACAAGTCGTCAATCATGCTTCACAAAATAAAAAAACACTTCATGAAACAAAGAATGAGCTAACTCATCACGGAAGTCGTTCATGATAGGGAGGGAGCCCGGAGCCCCTCACGCACCGAGGGAGGAGCTCACCATCGTCGCTTTGGAGGAAGGCTCTGTAGAGTCCAAGCCCCGGGAACCCCTCCGACGTCGGCCCTTGCAAGTTGAGGACGACACCGGCATGGGTAGCACGGCCGCTTGCCGCCGACTGGGAACTTAATCTTTGGGCCTCTAGAAATAATGCAAGCCTGCAACTAAAATACCTAGAAAGGTGAACTGAATCTTTAGGCCTCTAGAAATAATGCAAGCCTGAAACTGAAATACCTAGAAAGGTGAACTGAATCTTTGGGCCTCTAGAAATAATGCAAGCCTGAAACTTAAATACCTAGAAAGGTGAACTGAATCTTTGGGCCCTCTAGAAATAATGCAAGCTGGAAACTGAAATACCTAGAAAGGTGAACTGAATCTTTGGGCCTCTAGAAATAATGCAAGCCTGAAACTAAAATACCTAGAAAGGTGAACTGAATCTTTGGGCCTCTAGAAATAATGCAAGCCTGAAACTCAAATACCTAGAAAGGTGAACTGAATCTTTGGGCCTCTAGAAACAATGCAAGCCTGAAATTGAAATACCTAGAAAGGTGAACTGAATCTTTGGGCCTCTACAAATAATGCAAGCCTGAAATTGAAATACCTAGAAAGGTGACCTGAATCTTTGGGCCTCTAGAAAGATTTATTACCTCCTCAAGTAGCATCAAACAATTCCATGCGTGCACCACAAATCTGTAGCAAGTTTGATCAGGATCTACTTTTCCAAATCAGAATTAGCGCTAGAGCAAGCAAGACCAATGATATGGCCATGAGACAGAGAAGGAACGAACAAACCCACCCCTCTTGCGACCTCCCTGGTAGATGTGCCGCCGCCGCGCACGACAGAGGGAGAAAAACGACTGGTGAAGGGGGAGCGGGGCGACCTTCAAAGGTCGGAGGGAGAGGGCGGCCGGAGTAGGGCGGCAGACGCCGGAAGGAGAGGGCAACCGGAGGAGAGAGAGGGCAAGCGGCGCTTGGGCGGGCGGCCCTATGGGGAACAGAGATGAGTTGTGCGAGAGGGGGGAGCGATCTGGTGCGGGCAGGTGAGATTTTTTTAGGGGAGCGATCTGGTACGGGAAGGTGAGATTTTTTTAGTTCTCTTTTAGTGGGCCCGAGGATAACTAACCCAATTAGAACCTCTCCACCAGGCTAGTTTTTTTAGCTGGGTTAGAGCAAACTAGCTCAAACTAACCCCTCTTGTTTCGATAATTTGAGGCTATTTCAACCCAAACTAGCTCTAACTCAGGGATCCAAACAAAGAGGAGTGTTACTGTACATGCTACAGTGTGGACCGTAGCACATTGTTTTTTATGGCCATATCACCACATTGTTTTCTACTGCTGGTTCACTGGGCTACCGTGGTTCGCACGGCTGGTTCACTGGGCTGCCGTGGTTCGCACTTCTCCGACCTGAGTAGTACTCCCTCCGTTCCTAAATATAAGTCTTCGTAGATATTTCACTGTGGACCACATACTGATGTATATAGATGTATTTTATGTGTAGATTCACTCATTTTTCTCCGTATGTGGTCCATAGTGAAATCTCTGCAAAGACTTATATTTAGGAACGGAGGGAGTAGTATAGTACTAGTATATACCGCATCATTCTTTGCTCCTTCTTACTACTCCGACATGTGGGAGAGCTAGCATCTGGGTCGACGTGTCATGCACCAGATTAGAGCGCGGAACGGAAGGGGGGCATCACCCCGGTCGGAGCGCCAGTAATTCATGACTATAGTGAGTGGTCATATCACAAGTCTTTCCAGCAGTAACGCACCATCAAATCGCACAGCCCCACTCGCTCACCCTCCTCGCCTCTCTATCAAACCGCCTACCCGAAAACTGCCGCGCGTACTGCCCGGGAAAAGCCCCGCCCTCAACTTTTAACTACGCGAAAATAGTTCGAGCTTGTTCGTTCTATATAAATACAGTACTTACTATATGATTATTCACCCGTGGGGTTCTTCAATGAATGAAGGGGCGGGGAGCACAAGTGAAGAATACTGTAGTAGCAAGTAGGAGTCGTAGAGTAGTCACCTTAAATAGAGAGTTTCTTTTCTTTAATGCCACGTACACAAATTGAAACGCTTGTTGTGGAGAGAAAAAAGATAATCACTCCATTATATATGGACGCAGGGGCCTGAGCGCTTGCTTTACAAGGGTTGCTCTCTTCATTCTCTCATCCTCTCCAGATATAAACAAGACAGCGGTATCGACATTTTCTCTCTGCTCACCGCTGGTCACAGATTCGGCCGGATCCCTTCGGCCGGTGTGTGTAGAGGACTAAAAGGTGCATCGTTCACGTGGTCATCGCCGCCGAGGGAGGAAACCCACAGCTGCCGGAGGGGCCCGATCCTCTGCCCATGTCGTTCTCTCCGACACAGCGCCGGCTCGGGAGGTCCTCCGACCCTTCTTCCTCCCTGTCGTATTGTCCGTAGATCCGACCTGCCGCCGCCGACATCCCGGCGACCCTCAGGTATAAGTTCTTCGAAAGCGGCCTTGCTCTACTGCCCTAGCTCCCCACGTGTCTGCATGTGCATCTTTTTCTACTCCCATCAGCTCTTCCAAAGCCACCTAAATTTTTACTACCTCCATCCTGGTTTATTAGTCCCCTATGTAGTTTGTGCTAAATTTTGACCAAAGATTTAACTGACAAAATGTTAGTGCATGTTAACAAAAATTATAACGCTGGGTTCATATTCGAACATAGTTTTCAAATATATAATTTTTTGTGACATGCATGAGCATTTTGTTAGTTAAATTTATGGTCAAAATTTGGCACATATTACAATGAGGACCAATAAACCAGGACGGAGGTAGTAGTATTATTAGAGGTAAAGCTACTTCATGCATTCGAATCTAGGGCTTTGTTCAAACAACGAAGAAAGGGGGGAAAGTTGTAGCATGAATCTAGGACTTGATTCAAAGAGGAAATAATATGGTGAAAGTAGTAGAGACCGGATACCCAACCGATCTCTTGGTTGAAAAGGGCAATAATGGGAAAACGCGGTACAAACTGGATAAGGAACAGATCTATTATTGGTTGAAAAAAGGATAGAAAGTGGCAGCTGGTGGACAAGTCAACAGAGTATGTCCAAGATTAGAATTGCTGCCATCACATAGTAAAAGGTCTCCAGGATTAGATTTGCTGCCCTCACATAGTAAAAGGTCTCAGGATTAGATTTGCTGCCCTCACATAGTAAAAGGTCTCAGGATTAGATTTGCTGCCCTCACATAGTAAAAGGTCTCTGGATTAGACTTGCTACCCTCACATAGTAAAAGGTCCCAGGATTAGATTTGCTGCCCTCACATAGTAAAAGGTCTCCAGGATTAGATTTGGTGCCCTCACATAGTAAAAGGTCTCCAGGATTTGGTTTGCTGCCCTCACATAGCGTGAACAAGCTCGGCATCACCACTTTATGCCTCCTTGTAGGTACATTGTGCTAATGCGTCCACTGTCGCATGTCCTTATACCAACCTTTTGCTGTTGTTAATGTAAGGGCGCATGTAAAATGAAGCGATCACACTGTTACCTTAGGGACATGTCTAACCAGTGTTATTGTTAATCTAATGCCTCCAGTGATAAGATGCAATTAAACCGTGTTACAAATGGCATTCTTGCTGTTTTCCCTAGTATGATAAGTAAGTTGCTCCCTTACGCTGCTGAGTGTCCTGGTATCCCCACGGTCCCATGCCCTTAAACCAACTCTTTAGCTGTTGTTGATTTACTGTGTCTGGTAAACAAGCAATGCCAGCATTAAAGTAATCCCATATCTGAGGAATCTCATTGTTGATCGTAATGCTTCTGGTAACATGAAGCATTGCTAACGTTTTAAAATTTCTACTATCCTGGCGTGATTGCCATGAACATAATTAAGATGCTTCTTTTCATTTTGTATATGTTTCGTATATTCTTATTGACCATCAATTGTTTACTTTCTATCATTTTGTGCAGATAGGGATATCCATTTCACCTTGTTGCTATTGTGACCTTTTGGTGAACTGCACAAAACACTTTTTTGGAATGAGTGTCTTGTGCAGTTCAACTAAAATGTCACGTGGGCAACATCTCTTAATTTTGGTAGAACTGCACAAAATGGTGATTGGAGTTTCCAAAATCTCCGTCAAGTTCTGCGGGTAATCTCGTGCAACATTTTATTAGCCTTTGCAAGATAGAGCCGTCGTTGTCGCCACAATGGCACTTTATTTTAATAGAACTGCACAAAAGGATAAGAAAATTATAGTTGCACCTTACATGAGCCGGACAGCCAACCTTAATGTTCCTCAATTTTAGTGCAACTACTAAAGAAGAACCTGCCAGCTCACAAGAGCAAGTACTTCTTGCTAGCTGAATGATGCAATCTTTGCTTCATTTCAGGTGAACCGCAGAAAAAGGCGCATGGATTGAATCATGGAACTCCAGGCAGACCTCATCCTAGTGGACCTGGAGGTTGAGTTCAAGGAGGCCGCTATTAAAGTGAAATCATGCTTTCCTGTCTCCTTGTTTGTGTTGTGCAAACATGCTGTGCAAACGGGAATACTCAACTACAGATGTTGTGACGGTCAAGAGCATTTGCCAAGTTCTTCGATTGTATGACATGGCTAGCCAAGATGGATTTAATCCAGATATTCACTTTATCAAAAGGCTCTAATGGGTTGGTTCTGAATCTTGCAAGCTGGGAATCGATGAGATGTGTAGGCATCTTTGTTGTACTTCTTATTTGAATCTTATTTGTTGGTTCTGAATCTTGCAAGCTGGGAATCAATGAGATGTGTAGGCATCTTTGTTGTACTTATTATTTGGATCTTATTTGTTGGTTCTGAATCTTGCAAGCTGGGAATCAATGAGATTTCTAGGCATCTTTGTTGTACTTATTATTTGGATCTTATTTGTTGGTTCTGAATCTTGCAAGCTGGGAAACATGGCATGATGATGCAGAGGACAACAACCATAACAAACAGTTCAAACTTGGTAGTATTATCTTTGTGAAAGTGCGACAAATGTGCTGATCGTGTGCGTCCTGAGAATAATAATTCTAATTGTTGTGCATGTTGATCCCGTGGCACTGATAGAACGAGCCAATGCATTGCTTGTTTTAAGTATAAATTTCTATTAAAGCTAATTAAATTTAAGTAAAGTGACCACTAACTCCTGTTATTACAGTACCAATACAGACCCACTCATGAACCAACGTGTGGCCAGAGTAGGTTTCTTAATGGAGGCGTTTGAATGTGTTGAGGGTGCATCTTCTACCGGGCGTGCAGCGGACAAGGGAGGGGTAGTAACTGTTGTTGCCTGTACACACTCAGCTTAGACTAGCCACAATGGGTAGTAACATACACTAGTAACATACACATATCGCTATACTGTGTTACTACTCCCTCCTTTCCGGTTTATAGGGCTTATCTCAAAATTTTAGTTTTCCATTTTATAAGGCTCAATTTGGTTGTTTTCCACCACATGTTCAGATTCCAAGGTGCATTAAATCATTGCATGCAAGTATTGAGAGAAAATTGACCAATGCATTTACTTTATGCATGCATGCATTGCAATTAATGCATTGATAAACATATTTTTTTGAGAAAAACAAGAGCATTAATTAAGTGCTTTTGCAAACTACAAAAAGTATTCCACCACTCACCATCTACCTTGGATGGTGAGATTTTTGAATTGAGCCTTATAAACCAGAAAGGAGGGAGTATCTTCATAGTGGGTAGTAACATAAATATGGTAACATGCAAAGCTTCATTTATTAGGTTATAGACTCATATTGCATTGGGACATGTGATGTTACAGTAACTAGCTAAGTTACTATAACTATCTCTCTCCTCATTAACTCACTGCCACATAAGTAAATTTGTTGAGTTGGACTCGATGTTACTACTGAAGTTACTCCCACTGTGGCTAGTCTTACTATTGAATCCAGTTCCCCAAGAGCTGAAAAACGAACTACTGCCGCCGCCTACACACTCGTTCACTCGAAAAGACTCCAATGGCGATCCGAGGGGTGAGCCTGCTGGATATGAACTTCAGCAAGGAGTTAGTTCGCCGTTCGGTCCTATGGCTGCACCAAGTTGAATGTGATGTACACCAACGATACGGACTCGGTGAAGCTCTGCCTCGCCTCAGTCCTATGGCTGCACCAGGTTCTGGAGCATTCGCCCGTTTCATTGGCAGCGCCGACTGCACCTTCGCTACGGTGGAGAGAAGGAAAAACGCAACGATTTGGCCATCTGGTGTAACAAGCTTGTCGACATCCAGAAGCAATACAAGATCATCACCAACGGGCAGGAGAAGGACTCCGTGGTTGACCTCGCTGAGACCATCATCGACCCCTGATACCCCAACATGAAAGAAGACGACCTGAACACGTGGGAGGTACCTCTGAATCTAGCCTACATAACCTATGCGGCCAAGGACGCATACGCATGCTACGACATGTACACGCAGATCTTGGACATGAGGGCGTGTCTGCTTCCCGTAACCGACGAGTACATGGACAGCCGCAGCGTCATGATCAAGCGTGCGAGGAAGGTCTAGATGTTGTACTTTATTTGTTTATAAGCACCTTTATCATCTGAGTGTTTCATGCATTAGCCTATGTGTCGTAATTATCTGTTTTGTCCGAAATATTTCTTTTAAGAACCCATTAACCTGATTGCTTTTTTAGTGGCTATTTGCTTATGCATGTAAACTAGTTCACTTGTCCGTAAAAAAAACTAGTTCACTCGGCTGCCGTGCTTTGAATCTCCTTCCTCCCAACATATTCGTCTCCTCAGGTGGACCCAGCAGGTCTACGGATTTTCTCCCACTTTCTTTTTCGATGTAAACTGAGTTTTCTCCTAGTACTTTCCCCTAGAACCAACTCAACTGTCCCACGTCTAGCCTAAAAAATAATAACACCCCACGTACTATTAACTCATCAAATTAAAATGATATTTTTATTTCGTAAGTTGAAAGTTCTTACAAAATAATAATAATATTTGTTTATATATAACTTGCCAAGTTAACTCCTAGTGATTGCGTACATAAGCTTGCAAAGATTTTACTAGCGTGCAATCATGTGTTTATGTTTTTATAACATTTCTTCGTCTAGCCCAACATGATATTTTCACCCAGCCCAGCAAGTCCACGGATTTCGAGAAAAATGCAAATGGGATTTAAACGGGCTGCATAGATGCTACATCATTGTTTCACCCAGGCCACCAAATGGACTAAAAAACAAATGGACTGGCTGACATGTGGGCCAGTAGGTCGAAGCCTAAGAAAGCGTTGGATTTACATCCAAGGGCCGGCATTCTTCTTCAATCTCTCGTCTTCTTCCCCCAGCGCTGCCGGAACCGCCTGCTCCAGCCTTCGGCGTCCAGCGGGGTTGTTTTGCGCTCCTCAGCAAAACGCTACCCCGCCGACGGCCAGGCCATCCCTCCACTCCGCACCTCCTGTTATTCTCTACCGAGTGTAGGCCCACCCCGCACCTGAACCAGTCAAGTTTCCCACTCCTCTTCATCTGCGACTCCACTGTCGCGTCTTCCCCATCTCTGGGTCATTCTAGTCTGGGGCCTTGCCGTCGTCAACCGCCTCGGTGCGCTCGGCGTGGCATGGTCAGCATACGAGAGTCGTCGGAAGAGGACTGTACGTGGAGGGCCTCGCGACTGGGACCCACGCGGTCCATGGTCGCACGCAAGGAAAGTTCCTCCCTATTACGCATTGTACGTGCACTGTACATGGGAAGGGCTTCTGTATTTCGCGAAAAAAATGTTCCCCCCGCTGACAGGTCGGACCCACCAGCTATATCTTCGCATGCAAGGAAGTGCCTCCTTATTACGCACCAAAAAATGAATACCCCCTGCTAGCTGGGACCCACTATAATGGGTGGCTGGCTTGTGGGCCTACTAAGTTGACGAGGACAGAGGGCATTTTCAACTTAGTCAATATGAACGATTCTAGCTCCAGTGATCGTACGATGTCCATCCAACGGCCATAGTGCTTCTTCAACCTCTGGTCTTCTTGCTCCAGCCGCCCAAAGCAGCGCCGGTCGTGCCGCGTGCTCCTGCCTCTCCTGGAAGGTTGTGATGCCGCGGAGGCCTCACCGCCCCCTACTACTCCCACCGCTGGCCCAGGGTATCCCTCTACTCACCCACACCCCCTGTTATTCTGCGGTGACAGTAGCCACACACCGCAGCCGAACCAATGAACCCTCGTACTCCTCTCCGCGTGGGCATCCACTGCCGCGTCTTCCCCGGCTCCGCATCGTCCCCTTCCTAAGCCTCGCCGTCGTCCACCGCCTTGGTGCTCTCGGCGTGGCGTGGTCAATGTGGTCAACGACCGACTTCCATCGGAAGAGTACTGTACGTGGAGAGGCTGACAGTTGGGTCCAAGGCCACAGCCTAGTTTTTTTGTGATTTGCCAAGTAAGTCGCTTTGTCAGGCCTGTTGGGCTGCAAATCTTTCAAGACGAGGAGAGCTTCCTTCGACTGGCCGAGAAAATGGCCTATCAGTAATGAGAAATGGGATGTACATTTTTAAAACACATCAAACTGGCAATTAGTTTCAAATATCTTTTTTTCATTTCGAGATTTTAAATTACATTAATTTTTATGCGTGGAGAATTATTTGGATTTTATGTTGATATACATTTATTTTTAAAATCAGTTTGAATGTGAGTCAAAATTTTGGGATTAAAAACAGTTCGGACCGCACTGAAATATGCAAAATTTCGTATAATTTTTTAACCGTGGGCACAATATGGGCTGTAATGCTAACAAAAAGAATATGGGCTCCAAAAAAACCTTAAGAATTAGCAAATGGGCTGTAAATTATTAGAAATAATGGCAGATGGGTTGTATGTTGTTTTCCACAGATTTGAGGCTTTCCTAAAAAAAGGTTGACGCACAAGCAGTGACTGTTGGATGTCCATCCAACGATCATCGTGCTTCTTCAATCTCTGCTCTTCCTGCTCCAGCCGCTCAAACAAGCACCGGCGGTACTGCCTGCTCCCTCCTCCCCGCGGCCGGCTGTGCTGCCGCGCAGGCCTCACTGCCCCATCGTACTCCCATCGCTGGGCTAGCCATCCCTCTACTCACCCACACCTGCTGTTATTCTCCGGCAACGGCAGACAAACCAGTAAACCCTCGTACAGTCGTACTCCCCTCCGCGTGGGAAACAACTGCCGAGTCTTCCCTGCCTCCGTGTCATTCCCTTCCTAGGCCTCGCTGTCGTCCACCGCCGTGGTGCTCTCGGCACGGCATGGTCAACGTGGTCAACGACCGACATGCATCTGAAGTGGACTGTACATGGAGAGGCCGATAGCTGGGTCCATGGTCGCACGCTAGGAAATGCCTCCTTATTACGCGCAAAATAATGATTCCTCTATCTGACATCAGGGACCCACCGAAAGGGCCTCTGTATTTCGCGAAAAAAACGTTACCGCCGCTGACAGCTCGGACCCACCAGCTATATCTTCGCAGGCAAGGAAGCAAAAAAATGAATATTCCCCCTGTTAGCTGGGACCCAGTATAGTGGCAGGCTGACTTGTGGGCCTACTTAGTTGACGGGGACGGGGGGCTTTTTCAACTTAGTCAATATGCACAATTCTAGCTCTAGTGACCATACGATGTCCATCCAACGGCCGTAGTGCTTCTTCAACCTCTGGTCTTCTTGCTCCAGCCGCCCAAACCAGCGCCGGTCATGCCTCGTGCTCCCGCCTCCCGTGGCCGGCTGCGATGCGGCGGAGGCCTCACCACCCCCTACTACTCCCACCGCTGGCCAGGCCATCCCTCTACTCACCCACACCCCCTGTTATTCTGCGGCGACGGCAGCCTCACACCACAGTGAACCAGTGAACCCTCGTACTCCTCTACGCGTGGGCATCCACTGCCACGTCTTCCTCGGCTCCACGTTGTCCCCTTCCTAGTCCTCGCCGTCGTCCACCGCCCTGGTGCTCTCGGCGCGGCGTGGTCAACGTGGTCAAGGAATGGCTTCCATCAGACGTGGACTGTACGTGGAGAGGCTGACAGCTGGGTCCATGGCCCCAGCAAGGAAGTTCCTCCTTATTACGCGCAAAATAATTATTCCTCCACCTGACAGCGGGGACCCACCGGACGGGCCACCATATTTCACGGAAAAAACATTTCCCCCTGACTGCTGGGACCCACCAGCTACATCTTCGCATGCAAGGAAGTGTGTCCGGGCAAAAAGAAATGATTCGCCCCCCTGACTGCTAGGACCCACCAGCTACATCTTCGCAGGGAAGGAAGTGCCTGACAGTCGGGACCCACCTGGTCGAAGCGTACATACGGTTGTCATTCTGGTCGCGAACGTGTACGTACATACTGTTCGTTGTAGAGGCGCGCACGTGTCGTAGTAGAGGAGCACACGTGTCGTAGTAGAGGCGCGCACGTAGCATGTACATATACGTACAGCAGCGATGGTGCAAGAAAGAAAATACAGCCATGTACGTACATACGGGCAGGGTCTCGAACGCCTACTCGCGCATACGTACATGGCTGGGTCGGAACAAAGAAATAGCGTCGTCGTCCTATTCATGGGGAGCCAACCGGCTGGGTCGGAACGGAATGTGTGGTCGTGTTCATCGGGAGGGCTTGGACGGAACAGGTGATGGAAACGAGGCCTGGCGTAAGGAAACGGACCTCCTACGTTCGGAACAGGGTCCTGTTGATCGGGAGGGGTGTGGCGTACCGCAAAACGGAGGAAACAGACCTCCTACGGTCGAAACGGAGGTCCTGTTGATCGGGAGGGGTGTGGTGTAACACAAAACGGACGAAACGGACTTGTGTTGGAGCGCTACGGTCGAAACAGGGGTCATGTTCATCGGAAGGGGTGTGGCGTACCGCAAAACGGACTAAACGGACTTGTGTTGGGGCGCTACGGTCGAAATGGGGGTCCTGTTGATCGGGAGGGGTGTGGCGTACCGCAAAATGGACAAAACAGACTTGTGTTGGAGCGCTACGGTCGAAACGGGGGTCCTGTTCATTGGGAGGGGTGTGGCGTACTGCAAAACAGGACTCCACGGGATACTGTTCATCTCCACCATCGACCTCTTCCAGCCTCCACGGGCTACCGTCGACCTCCTCCAGCCTCCACGGGCTCCTGTTCATCCAGCCTCCACCACGCGCTACTCCACCGGCTACTGTTCAACCACCCTTCCACCGTCTACTGTTCATCCAGCCCTCCACCGTCCACTATTCATCTAGCCCTCCACACCACGTGGTCCTGTTCAACCACCCCTCCACGGCCACCCCTCCATCATCTACTGTTCATCCAGCCCTCCACACCACGGGGTCCTGTTCATCCAGAGGCAACGCCACCGCTCACTGTTCATCCAACCCCCCCTGCAACGCTCACTGTTCATCCAATCGATCGGCTTCAGTTAGCAGCAGTAGCGAAGGAATCGCTCCATCGGGTTCAGTTAATAGCCATCGATCGATCGCTCGGGTTCAGTAATGCGTAGCCTGTAGTGCAATCACTCAGGTTCAGTTAGAGCCCAATGCCTCGCTCGGGTTCAGTTAGAGCCAACGCCTCGCACGTGTCGCTCGGCCCCCGACCTCCCACCGTAACCGGCAACTCCCCGAAATTTTCCTCCCCCTCGCTTCTACCATGGTTTTTTCCGTCATGGATGGCCCAAAGAATATCATGCAGCTGCGTCTCCGGCCCTCCTAGGACGAAAAGCCCATTTTCTGTCATGATTTTTTGTGATAGAAGTAGGAGCCCACCACATCTATGATGATACCGGGTTTTGTCACAATTATCATCATAGAAGTGTCATATGTATGACAAAAAAAAATCGTTCGGCCCAAAATGTCACGGATGTGTATTTTTTTTGTAGTGCATGCCGCTGCCATCGAGGCTCTCCTACAGGAGGAACCGGATGTCGTGGATGTGAACCAGGCGGCGGAGGCTCAACTTGAGGCGGAGCGCGCGGATGCCGCTGCCATTGAGGCCCTCCTGCAGGCGGAACCGGACGTCCTGGACTTGAACCGGGCAGCAGAGGCTCAACTCGATGCAGAGCGCGCGGATGCCGCTCTCATTGATGCCCTCCTGCAGGCGGAACCGGACGTCCTGGACTTGAACCGGGCGGCAGAGGCTCGACTCGACGCGGAGCGCACGGATGCTGTTGCCATCGAGGCCCTCCTGTAGGCGGAACTGGACGTCCTCGACTTGAACCGGGCTGAGCTCTCGTCCGTGCAGTGCGCCCGCACGCTCCGCTTGAACGAGTAGCTGGAGGCCGAGGACAACCACGGTGCGGAGACACACGTCGACAGCTACGACTGGTTCGTGCCGGCAGCCAAAGACGACGAGGCCGTCTCTTTCCGCGAGCAGTGATAGTTTTTCTTTATGTTGTTGTTTTTATGGATCTTTTGCTGTGTAAAAACTTATATTTGTTATGAAAGTTGCCTGACTTGGGTCAATCTACCATTTCAGGTGGTTGGATGAATATCCTACGTCTCCTAACCCTTCTTTCCTTCTTCCTCACCTCTTCTTCTTCCCCAACAGACCACCGCACGGGCCGTACGGATACTCCCCAACATGCGGTTGGATAAACATACTCTATGAATGAAAATTATGTGTTAGTGATAGGATGGCTGAGTTTGGTTTGTTCACATGCGACAGCACGTGTCATGAGGGTGCGCTCCCTTGGTTGGGTTTGGGGCGTGCAGGAGCGACTGTGTGAGGGTGCGGTGCGACCGCGGCGTGCAGGAGCGACCGTGTGAGGGTGCGGTGCGACCGTGACAGCCGTGCACAAGTGTACCTCCTTCTCATTTTGAAAAATTTTGGCAAGCTTTGCAAAAATGTGTGGTGAAGTTTGGCAATGCAAGGCCTAGGCCCAAACAGGATAAGTACGTACGTACTAGGAGTACTAGTGTTAAAAAAGAAAGGCGGAGTTTTCCTTCGCGGGATTTAATCGATACAAATCCTTGTTTCACGTGTCAATTAATGCATTTTTTCTCCAAAGACCAAAGAGCTAACCATCTCACTCCTCATCACTTGATCAATGCAGCGCCATGCACACCAACCTTCTCACTTCCACATGCATGCAGGGGATATTAATGTCCTTGGTTGCTAACACCATCATTTTTGCCTCGATTAGTGTTAGTGGCCCTTTGCAAATTGTAATTTTGATATATTGGCCTTGTGTACAAAAAAATGGAGGTAGTAACTATATTTGACTTCCTTCCCCATTGCGGTGAAATCGATGATATCTTTTTTTTGTGGTTTGGCGAAGTGCGTTCGACGGAGAACACCATTGAGGGACACCACGGTAAGTCATTCGCAAGTGTCGCCTGCAAGCCGAGACAACCGCCTTATTTGCATCTAGGAAGTCTGTTGAACCAAAGGACTAGTACTACTAGGAGTACTAGTGCGGTGAGATGGTTTCTCGAAGAAGACGATGGAGAAGCGGAGTCAGCGAAGAGTGAAATTATGGTTGCTTCGTCCATGCTTTTGTGATTTGATGCCTTGCTACTTTGTGATTTGTGATCGAAGGGACAAGGGAGTAGACTTTGTGCTCTATACTGCACTACATGCGTCCAAGCATGGGAGAAAGAGGAGAGACATTGCATTTTTCTATTCCTTCAATCAATTAATCAGGGAGCTTCGGTTCCATCTTTTTGGCTTTGGCAACACTGTCCACAATGGTTCCCATGATGCCAAAAGCTATTTTCACATTTGGCTACACGTTGTGGATTCCCTTAACCGTACCACTTGGTTTTGCTCCTGTGTGCTATCTATACAAATCTCAATTATATTGATCTAAAAAATTATAGAATCAAGATTAGTAAAAAGGAGGTGATTTTGCCGCGTGGATGGCGGGGGAGGTTTCTTATTTTCGGAGGACGTTGTCCTGGCGGTTTGCTAACATGCGGTCCCACTTGTTAGTGCTTTACCAAGTCGATCCGCGTCCCACATGAGGCAGAACAACGGTAGAAGCAACACGTGGTTAAGTTGAAGAAGATGAGGGAGAAGCGGATTCAGCAACGAGTGAAATGATGGTTGCTTCGTCCCTCCAACTTCTTTTTTTTAGCATTATTACTTCGTCCCTCCAACTTAACTGTGGGAAAGGTGCAGCTTTGTGATTTGACGCCTCATTGCTCATTACTACGCTGGCGCCATGACTGGGGTGCTTCACCCCGGCTGCTCTGCACTGTATTTCGGTATGGCACATGGACCCGGTAGCTTGATGTCCCACATGTCGGCGAAAGGGACTAGAAGATTTATGAAAGCGAGTGCTCCACTCTTACGACGGAGGAGTAGACGACACGACGGCCCAGTGAACTGTCACTTGTACTGTATAGTACTATAGTTTTGCTGTTTCGCACGATCCATCAATACAAACCCGATTAAACAGGAAAGGGCGGGATTTTTCCCGTGTGGTAGATGATACTGGCCATACATTTCAAAGGCAATTTTAATGTATGCAAACTGAATAATTATAAGTAACAATATGATATTAGTAAAACTAAAAACACATATGATTTATTGTGTTAGAGTGTAGTAGTAGTGCTGTAACATGCGAGAACATGTAGAGATGTAGTTTTGGAGGGCCTACAGAGAGAAAAGCATAATACGGTCACCGAACTTCAGAATAAGCTGATTACGGTCGCTATATACCTTTTGCGGTGATTATACGGTCGCTTGCTCACGGTTCAGCATCGGATTGCACTCTGTTCACTGGCCAAATAGTTTGTGTGGCGCCATGTTGACTAGTTAAATTGACCACATTCCTTGTGGGTCCCACCTGTCAGTTCGCATAGGGAAAAGGTCAGATAAACACAAATTTACGCAGGCGCGACAAGGCTCCAACCCGTGCGCGGGAATCACCTGGTTGTGTATGTGTCTGTCAGGGCCTGATGTGTGCGCATACACGTGTAGGTTGAGCACTTGAGCGTGAGAGAGTGTGTTGGTCGTGTGGTGTACTGGTGTGTGCATGCATATGTGTGTGTGTGTGTGCGTGTGAGTTTTGCGTGCGTGTGTGGCTGTATGTGTACGTGTGAGTGTTGCGTGCATGCGTGGGTGCATGTGTTTGTGTGAGTGTTGCGTGGATGCAGTTCGTGTGCATGCGTGCGTGTGTGTATAATCACCACACCAGCTCATGTGTGTTAAACAGACGGCTCAGCGTACCAATACAAGGCCACCTTGTCCGCTGTGCCCGCGGTCATGACTTCGAACCACCGTCCAAATATTTTTTTGTTGTTTGTTTTCGTTCTTACTAGTAAGATGCCCGTGCATTGCATGTAACATCAAGATGCATTTGTATGACTTGTTTATCTTGTGAGAGAAAAGGATGAACGAGGTAAGGCCTTATTTGCAAATGTGGAGAGGTGTGTGGGTACCTTTTTGCAAAATTGCCATAGTTTCTTTCCACTCCGTCAGATATAAATCGGACGGCCTATATTGCAGGATGGCAGGCACACCATCATCACCAACTCTATTTTTTTATAAGAGTGTATTTTATGTATTTTATAAGAGTGTAGATCTAGAGTAGATACAAGTCGACAGGTGGGCACGATGGTTGTGAGATAATGTGATGCAACACTAGAGGTGCCACGTGGAGCGTTTGAGCCCGTGACTGTATAATAACCACTAAACGTAAATGGTGACCGTAATGAGTGGATTCTGAAGTCCAATGTGCGTATCATGCTTTCGCTTCAAATACAATGATCGTCATTGCATATATCGCAAGAGAAAGATGAAACATGCGTGAATTTTCTGGGGGCTTATTCTTAGAGGACCTGGAGATAGGTTTGTGTGCATACGTGAAAGGGGCATACAGGGGGGTATGCGATGGAGAGAGAGATGCTCTTCATTTCTCTTTATTATGACTAACTTTGAAATATACAAATTAACAGTGCGGAATCAATATCATTGTGGGCACCATGCAATGCAAATTAGCGTTCGTACTCCTCCATATAACTTTGTAATGTTGTATATATGTAGAAACTCTAAAATAATTTTTTGGCCACACTTTATTCAAAAGGAATGTTGTATGCGAAATAAACGTCAAGAGAAGGCTTTTTAGATCAATGGGGTACGTGATGTAACATGTGTGAATGTGTAGTTGATGCATTTGGCGAGGCCTAGAGATGTATGTGTGTGTATTACATATTCGAGAGAGGCATGGATAGAGGGGCCGACAGGGGGGCGTGGGAGAGATAGCACGAGAAATGAGAGTGGTCTAGAGAGAGAGATGAATATGACGTCACGACGAGAGATTCCATTCCCTTGAGTGTGTATATGCAAGGGGGAGGGAATAGAGGCACCAGGAGAAATTTTCTGTGTGTGTGGTGTTGTGTTGGTATGTGTGGGTGTGAGAAGATAATGAGACATGGGGGCAGAGGGTGTGTCACCGCGTGAGGTCCGGTGGGTCGAGGTGAGGCCCTTCGTTCGGTTCCGTCCTGCGCCACAATGGTTGGCCCGTGACGCATTTAGGAAGACCCATGGATGACTAGTCGTACAAGACAAAGATAGCAAAATGTGAAGGACTCTGTGTCCACTAACAAAGCCGGCTAGGATTTGTAACCCTAGGTTCTCGGACTAAGGTAACCCCTTTATCTCTGATATTACTATTCATCCAACCTAACTTTAATGGGCATCCTACAGAATGCTCTGCTAGAATCATACTCGTCAATTAGGAAGAGAGGTGTGAGACAATGCGTGAGAGACATGCCTAAAGATAATGTGCGTACATGAGACACGTAGGCAGGTCCATGTATATAGAAAGGATCAATAGGGATCGCGCGTGTGTATGTTTGCGAGAGGAAGAGTGCTTGTGATAAAGGTTAGTGAAAACAGTTGTAAATGGTTACGAGAGGGAGGGAGGGTAATATCTAGAGCATGTGTGCGAGAAAGACACCTCGGGAGAGAGTGTGTGAGCATGTGTGATAGACCACCGATGGAGAGCGAAACTACACGTAAAAGACTGCTGTACACATTGATTAAAGATATAAATTGTATCCAAATATTAGGATGGGATCATGATATTTGCAATTCGCGTAAGGAGCGGTCATTGATCCATCAGACATCTAGTTCTATCGAATTTGAGCATGTCTATGTTATTATTCGACACAATTGATCCACATAGTAGTATTTTGAACTCCAGACAATGCATCGCTTTAGCAATCGAATATAAACGTGAGTATAGTTCATGTTGTGTGTGTAAAGCACATTATACATACGAAAGTTACACAATGAACATTATAAATAGCTACCTATGAACTAGCATACATTTGAATTCAACTTAAGGTGGTTTAAAATAATTGAATTCAACATGAAGTCCATTCAATTATTTGAATTTGATATCATGGCATTTGTAAACCATACCTAAATATGGGGGCACCAATCTTTGCTCTGATTTTGTACATAATAGCATATGTAGTCGTGTACAAAATAGATTCAAATTTAGCTCCTCCATTCCAAAATAATCGTAGTTATAGGATTTTCAAGTGTCAAAATTTCAAAAAGAAGCGGATAATTTAATGAGGTTTTCACAAGGTCAAATATAACGTTGTCTATTTAGGTCAATCCTCATAGTTCAAGAGTACTCTAAACGTGAATGCTTGTGTTTCAAAATTTCGAACGAAGCGCCAAAAGAGCCTCTACTCGCCCGAAACCGCGTGAGACCAATGTTTGGTAGTACAAGGAAATTACTTTTCTAATAACTCCGACCTGTGAAACCTATCGGCCCGACGTCCAAAGGTCTAAACCGGGGTAGGTTTGTAGCTTCATCTAGACGCCACGCAACCGCCTCCGAAAAACATTCATACACAATGGCTGCCTAAGCACACATGCGCGCGGCCGAAATCGCTCCCGCACACTATTTGGGACACCCGGGATTACCATCCTACCCCCGACCCGCAGTAGGTCCGAAATTTAAGAGGGGGGCAAAGTTTGTACTTTCCCCAAATTTCAAACAAGCGCGTCCCATCTTCTGTTCAAAAAAGCCAAAAACAAGCGCGTCCCAGACCGGAACATGGTTCCCCCCACCCGTCTGATTCCCCATTCGTACTCCGTGGGCGCCAAAACTACCTCTCCACCAGCCGCGAGACCCCGGCATCCTCTGTCCGCCACCCCATCCCACCCATCAACCGCCACCCTCCTCCATCACGCCGGAGCTGATACCCCGATGTCGGCGTCCACCGCAACCTCAACCGCAACGCCCTCCACGGCTAGTAGTTGAAGCCGAGGCCGAGCAGTCCGTACCCGAGCCAGTTCAACCACGCCGTCCTGCGCCTCACCGCTGCCGCTCCAACTTCCCCACTGTCCACCGCACCAGAGCTGTTCCTGCTACACTGTCCTTCGCCGCCTCGGATCTGCTTCCCCTCCGCCGATATTTGGCCATGGCAACACAGTCAACAATTTGGCCATGGGTTTGTCCAGGGAACAACGGCTCTCCAAAACATCGGTTCCCCCGAGAAAAACAAGAAGATCGCCGTGACATATCGACACCACACTGGCAACCGATACGGGTACTCCTCTTCCCTTATTCATGCTAATCTTACGTGTCTGCTTGCACGGTATTCATCCCATAGAAGACACTAGTTGACCACTTCTTCTTCATACTAGATGTTCCTAGTAACTCGCGATGCACAAGGTTTCTCCTCATATACTATTTCACCTTAGCTAGAGGTCCGTCGCCCCCCTGAATTTCAATTTCTGGCCAGTTGATTCCCAATTAACGGAAGCACTCCCCAGCGTAACAGGCGCTAGTACGCCTATTACGCTGGGGAAGCAGCGCCTTGGTGTTTATCTTAGGGGCGTGTGCGGCCTAGATCTACTGGCGCCCGATCTGGAGCCTGGAGGTCAGCCGGGATTAAAGGGATGGCATGGGGGCGCTGCCAAGCACGGCGGTGGTGTGAGGTCGAGGGGAGGGCGGGGCGGCGGAGGCAGGGGTCTGGGCCGGTGGTCGCTGGCGGTTCGAGAAAGATCGTCAACAGTGACTGGCGGGAGGTAGACGAAGGCCATCTGCCCGTTCCTTGTAGATCGGACGGTTCATTAAAAAAATTGACTGGCCTATTTATTTTCAGTCGACTGTTATCTTAGATATGACCACATGTGGTGGTGTGCTGGAGGAGTACCTGCATTTCTTGTGCTCATATATTACAAAATCATACGGAGTAGAATCTAATTTTGTTTGCCATGCAATGTTGTAGAGCTATCATATGTCTCCTGTCATTTATTTTTCAGCCACCTGCTATCTGCTAGTTTTACAGTGCACTAGTTCTGCACACACTTCACCCATACTCTCACTATTGTGTTTTTATGCAAGGGTATTTCAGAGTCTACCGAAAGAGAAGCAGCAAAGAAAAGAGAGAAGTCGTGCCAGCTTTATTCACAGGTATGCATGACACATTACAGCGCTATAAAGGGTGCAGTGTTAGCAGATGGAGACGGTAAACGTAGCTCTGGAGTTGATGACCTCGCTCGCAATGAACCACCATCCCAGGTGCTTGCTTTAACTTCGCGGTGTCATATGTGGTTGCATGTTCCATATGGTGTGGTAGCTTGTATTCGAAAGGCCGAAGTCGGTCTAATAAGAAAAGATTTTTTTTACATGAACCACCATCCCGTGAGACAAATAGCTAGTCAGGGCACTGGCCGAGCCAGTGACAAGCCCAGGAAAGATAGGCACCACCTGGAAGCCAACTAAAAAGCTGCGATGGTGGCGAAGCAGCCCGCTTTCCACCAGGCTCTCAGGTCCTAGATGATCATGCTCACCACTCTAGCCGGATGTCTAGCTTGTATTGCTTCCAATTTGGTTAAATTGCATCTGCTTAGCTTACACATTATACCTTTGAATATGACATGCCTTTCTGTTTTTGGTACATACTAGTACATCTGTGTATTAACCTTGTTCTTACATCAAACTAATGTTCTTGTGTATCCCTCATCAATCAGTTATGACGAGGCAGGCAGGCAAGGGGACTACTCCTCATTTAAAGAATGCAGCGTCAGCCTCCCGACATGATTCTCAAGAAATAGAAATGCTAGATGAAGATAGTGAATGTAGCTCTGTAGTTGATTACAGCATTTCCCCTACACTAGCATCGCAGGTGCTTGCTCTAACTTGGCAGCATGATATGTGGTTGCATGTTGCATATGGTGTCTAGATTGTAATTCTTCCAATCTGGTTAAACTGCATGTGCTAGTCTGCTTAGCTTATACATTATACCTGTTAATGTGACATGCCTTCCTGTATTTAGTACATAGTACATCTGTCTATTAAGCATGTCCTTACATAAACTATTGTTTTTTTTGTATCCCGCATCAATCAATATGACGAGACACCTTTAGTATATGTAGTGTGATATTAGTTGCATCTTTCATATGATTTATAGCATGCGCTGCTTCTAATTTGTTGAAATTCCATTTATGATGGGACGCTTTTAACTTGGCAGAGTCATATTGGTTGCATCTTTCATGTGGTGTCTAGCTTGCATTGCTTCTTATTTGCTGGAATGGTTTCTGCTTAGTTTACACAAACAGTTGTGAACATGCCATGCCGTCCTGTTTTTCGTACATATTCCATCCTGGTATCATGTGTTTGCCTTACATCAAAGTAGTGATTGTCAGTATCATGCATGAATGAGTTCTAAAGAGAGAATTTTATTGCTTTTTCTTGTCGGTTTTACTTGACAATTCAAAATCAATAAAGTGGAAGGAAGTTAGCAAGGCAGCGGATAAAGGTGCTCCTTCCGAACGGAGGGCCTCTACAGTTTCTACTCCTCCACACCCCCAAGATGATTTCCAAGACAACACATGCATAGACACTCAACAAAGTTGTGTTTATGATGAGCACGTCTCCCCTAGTGCAGCATCACCGGTGCTCCCTCTAACTTGGCACTGTTATATGTGGTTGCATGTTATGTGTGATGTCTAGCTTGTATTGCTTCTAATTTTGTTGAATTCCATCTGCTTACTTTACACATTATACTTGAATAAGACACGTGTTCCTGTTTCTAGAACATACAATATCTGTCTATCACACCATGTTCTTACATCAAATTACTACTGTTGTGTAACCTGCAACAATCACTTATCATAAGACACGTTTGACTTCGGAGTGTGATATAGGTTACATCTCACATTCTTTTCTAGCTTGTACTACTAATTTGTTGAAATGGCACTTATGACGAGACAGTTTTAACTTGGTAGAGTGATATTCGTTGCATCTTTCATATGGTGTCTAGCTTTCATTGCTTCTAATTTGTTGAAATGCCTTCTCCTTAGTTTACACATCATAAGCTGTGAATATGCAATGTTGTGAATATGCAATGGCACTAATGACGAGAGACCTCTAACATGGTAGTGTGATGTTGTTTGCATCTTGCATATGATTTATTTCTTGTACTGCTTCACATTTGTTTAAACGCCATTTATGATGAGACACTGTTAACTTGGCAGAGCGATATTTGTAGCATCTTTCATATGGTGTCTACCTTCCATTGCATTGCTTCTAATTTGGTGAAATGTCTTCTTCTTAGTTTACACATCATAGTTCTGGTTATCTCTTCCGTCCTATTTTTCATACATATTACATCCTCCTATCATGTGGTTGTCTAACATCAAAGTTCAGTTCGTCTGCATCACGCATCAATTTGTTCTGAAGAACTAAATTGTTATTCATTTTTCTTGTCGGCTTGACTTAACATGGCACAGAGAAAGAGGAAGAAACACAGAATGGCAGGGAATGAGAAGCGGATGAATCCTGCAGATTCTGCTGGTACTGATGGTGCAATAGAAGGTCAAAGTCCAGCGGAAAATTCTACAAACACGCCATCCCATGCTACACGAGCTGCAAAAAAAGCCAAACAGAAACAAATAGCTGCCACCAAACAAGCAGAGACAACCCTAGTTCTTGCAACACCTACCACAGTACTACCAGTTGCACGACTTACTCGTGCGTCAACTGAGCTAGCAGCACGTTCCCAAGCTCCCTTGCCACCTGACACTACTTCCCAAGCACTCTTGACACAAGACGAGTTGGCAATATCAGATGAACCTTGTGAGCTTCAACAGCAAGAAGGTAGTTGCTGGAGTCAAGTTACAGTTGCATGCTTCTTTATATGTAGTCTCACAGTTTGATGTACACTAACACTTCCTATGTTCGTTGTTGGACTAGCACCTAGGCGCAAGAGGAAACAAACATCAGGGATATTGCTCGATAGGTTAACTAAATCTAGAGGAGGAAGAATGGAGATCCGTTTTGAGGCAGGTTTAAAAAGGCCACGTGATGCTACAGAGTCAGCCAAGTTAGTATCAGAGGCAGCGGTTGCCGTTAGGTGTCATGTACGTATCCTCCCAACATGGATTCAGTACAGGAATGACAAAGACGAAACCCAGTTCAACACCTTCCTCGACCATTTATCTGTAAGTATGGTTATGTATGGAAACTAGTAATATCGTCTTGCTCTGTCCCATACTTTCTAGGTTGCTGATAATGAGACTCCCATAATTTTCAACAGATGAGGTTCAAGTTGGATAGCCAAGATGATGCAACCAGACAAGCTTGCACCCATGTTTTCAAGTCTGCTCTGCGACAGTATCGGTATAACTTGAGGAAAACTCACTTTGAAGGCAAGGCTAACAGTGAACTTTCCCAAACATCTCCAGTGGAAAATATATCGGATGAAGACTGGAGGGGCCTTGTTAAACACTGGTCTGATCCGAAGTATCAGGTACATTATATATATGTGATCAGATCACATGTTGAAGTCCTATTTACGCATGTGCCACACAAATCTATCTTCTTGTAGGTGAACTGTTCAAAGAACAAGGCCAACCGTACGAAAGTGAAATTCCAACAGACGACAGGATCTCGTAGCTATATTGCACACTGCGAGGCTCTTGTAATTAGCTGCTGTTTCACTCTTTTCGCTGTACCATATTATCAGATCTATATTGACTTGTTCGAAATGCAGAGGAAAGCCCGCAAGGACCAAAAAGTACCTGAACCAAATGCTGTGGAAATCTTCAAGGACTGTCACACCAGCAAGAAGAAGGGCATGACTACACCAGTCAAAGCCGCTGTTGTAAGTCCTTAATCCTCATGCCTTTTAACTACTACTTACTCTGACTTGTGCCTTGAACTGCATGGTTTGCAGCCAATGTCTATTACTCTTTTCAATTTTATACACAATTGTCTTAGCGTATCATTGCACCTTACAAGGTTTAAAAGAGAGGAGTGATGTTCCTTTGATCTTGACCCGTAATCTAGTTCCGTGCTGGACTTGCCCACACAATGTTACAATTGCATGTTTGTCTGTTCTCAGTTGTTTTGTGATATGAATGATGTCATACTATGCTTACCGTATTATAAACTTCGTCTCTTTATCCTTAGCCCTCAATACAATGTGAAGAAATAGACAATACATTAGCGATGGTACATGGTCATATGTTTGGAACCTGGTTTTATTATGTACTTTGCAATAAAATACAACTAATATTTTACATGGGTTCACCAGAATAAGTTCTGTATATAGACCAAAGCTATTTTGTTTGGTTTTGCTGCCTCCTTAATATCTTCTGTTCTGGTACTACTAATGTAAAACCTCAACTTTTCAGCGAGCTATGGAAAAATGGTGGAACCGCCACCTTCTGAAGGTGGCGAGGCAACTATAACCGCAATGTCAGCTCTTGCTGCAGTGGGTCAGTACCTGTCCACTAACAGTGCCAAAAGCACGTTCCTGCGTAATACTGGGTTGGTTGTTAAGGCAATATCGTCCAAACTGCCTCATGATCAAGATATGCAAGCTCAAAGCAATGTTGTATCTGCGCTCCAGACACAAGTCCATTCCCTAATAGAGACCCTTTGTGAAACAAGGAGAGACATTGTTCGATGTCGTCAAGATATGCATGGTTTTGAAACCAGACTATCAGACATTTGCTATGTTGTTCAGGAGCCTAGGGGAAATGAAGGCGAGGGTTATGGTGCTCCATCGGACAATACAGCATGAAAACGTAACAATCAGGTCAAATGAACTGAGCTTCTGAACTTCTGGTGGTGCATTTATCTGCTAGACTGTTAAGTTTTATGCCAACCTTCCTTTTGTTATATAGTTGTAATTTGTTTTGGTGCGATACAAAATTTATTCTTAACATGCATCCACCGGCTGAAGAAAACAGCAAGCCATTTTTGTATAGTGTAGGGTGTTCCCTATATTTGCACTGGTGGCGATCTTTGATGCCGAGTGGATGTAATCTGTGCAATCGCCTTAATAGCCTAGCGTTAGTTTCGGCCTGATTTATTTCCTAGTCTTCTTTTTCCCTGGTTTGCTAGTGGCCGCAACTATCATGGGCCATATACGGGCCGTAGGATCCATGGGTCTCTTACGGGCCGTAGGATCCATGGGTCTCCCACGGGCCGTCAATAAATGGGCCTCCAACAGGGTCGTAGAATCGGTCGGCCTCGGGCCATCGGATAAATGGGTCTACATGGGCCATAAACGGGCGTAATTGGTATCGGCCCAGCACGGTAACGGGCCGTTAACAGGTCGTAGGACAGCAAAGGCTTAATTCTATCACAGGCATAACGGGTCGTTAATGGGCCACAACATAGGACAGGCTGGAAATGGTGCAACGGGTTAACAGGCCAGAAACGGGTCGACTCTTGCCATGGGCCGAATTTGGCCCATTAGGGTAACAGGCAAGAAATGGGCCGAATCTTGCCATGGGCTCAATTTGGCCCATTAGGGGAACATGCCAGAAACGGGCCAACTCTTGCCATGGGCCGAATTTGGCCCATTAGGGTAACAGGCCAGTAACGGGCCGACTCTTGCCATGGGCCAAATTTGGCCCGTTAGGGGAACAGGCCAGTAACGGGCCAGAAGTAATCGAGGGCCGAAAAGGAGCCCAAGAACGTATGGGCCGTCAATAGGCTGAAAGCTAACACGGGCTGGATACGGCCCATGTAAATCACGGGCCATTAACGGGTACAAAGAAAATTACTGTTCGTTATGGGCTAGAGTCACCGTGGGCCTGTAAAGGGCCGAAAGATACGAAGGCCTCATATGGGACGAAAGACGTCGTGGGCCATACATGGGCCGAAAGTGAAATGGGCTGGTGTTATATTCGACGGCCCACATGACGTTGTTGGGCCGATTTCCTTCAGGGCCTAACGGGTTGTGAGTTAACGAGCCGTAAAATGGGCTATTTGCGAAGAGACCGTTAACAGGCTTTTCATGGGACGGCCCGTTAACTTTTGACCAAGTCAAAAGGGCCGGCTTTGTAAGCTAAATGGGCATGTGGTGGGTCGTGGCACATGTCGACATATCATAGGCGCCTATCTAACACACTAACTAGCTGACACATGTTTCGTCAGGCCAATAAGAATTTTACACGTGGAAATTTCCCATTGGTCGGGGCTGTTAACGGGTTATCGGATCCAAAATCCGACCCGATAGCTTAACGGCGTTCCGTTACGGTGGATGCCACGTGTCGGTCACCCTTGACGGAAGCACTTTTGTGACGCGCCATTTATCGTCATGGAAGTGGACACTTCCATGATGATAATTTTGGTAATGTCATGGAACACTTCTACGATAGCACAGGTATGACTATCTTGATTCTGTCATAAATTTGTCATGGATGTACATGCATGACAAAAAATGCGACCTACTGTGACAAACACGTATCATCACGGAAGTGTTTTTTTGTAGTGTTTGTTACTTCTTGGAGAGTGGTGTCTAGTAGATTGGCTAGGTGTCACTTGGGAGCCTCCGACAAGATTGTGGAGTTGAACCAAGGAGTTTGTACGGGCAAGGAGATCACCTACTTCGTGAAGATCTACCCCTAGTGAGGCAAGTCCTTCGTGGGCGACGGCCATGGTGGGATAGACAAGGTTGCTTCTTAGTGGACCGTTCATGGGTGGAGCCCTCCGTGGACTCGCGCCGCCGTTACCCTTCGTGGGTTGAAGTCTCCATCAACGTGGATGTACGATAGCACCACCTATCAGAACCACGGCTCAAAAATCTCTGTGTCCCCAATTGTGTTTGCCTCTTCAAACTCCTCCCCTTTACCTTCATATGCAATTGTGTTAAATTCCGCTGCTATACTCTAGAATTGCATGTGTAGGTTGATTGCTTGACTTTTGCTAAGTTGCTAAAATCTACCAAGAATTAAAATTGGGAAAAGGCAAAGTTTTTATTTGGTCAAGTAGTCTAACCCCCCCCCCCCCTCTAGACATACTTTCGATCCTACAAGTGGTCAGAGCGTTGGTCTCCATTTGCTTTGATTTCCATGGCTTTTGGTAGTCATAGCCTTGGTTTCACAACCTAGGAGAGTATGGCATCTAGCGAGGGAAATTATCACCGTAGAGGTCCTTACTTTGATGGTACTAATTTTGCTAGTTGGAAGCATAAGATGAAAATGCATATTCTTGGACATAACCTGCCGTATGGGCTATTGTGTGTATTGGCTTGCAAGGTGAATTCTTTGATGGGAGAGAACTGAACCATGAAGCTAGTGCGGAAGAGTTGAAGATGCTGCAATACAACGCTCAAGCTTGTGATATCCTCTACAACGGATTGTGCCCCGAAGAATTCAACAAAATCAGCCATCTTGAGAATGCAAAGGAAATTTGAGACACTTTGATTGACATGCACGAAGGTACTGACTCCGTCAAGGAATCCAAATTGGATGTGCTTCAAAGTCAACTTGACAAGTTCAAGATGAAGGATGGTGAAGGCCTCGCTGAAATGTACTCTAGGCTTGCTCTCATCACAAATGAGATTGCCGGTTTAGGAAGTGAAGAGATGACCGACAAATTCATCATCAAGAAGATCCTAAGAGCCTTGGATGGAAAATATGATACCGTGTGCACGTTGATCCAAATGATGCCCAATTACAGGAATCTCAAGCCTATGGAGGTCATTGGAAGAATTGTTGCTCATGATATGTCACTCAAGGATAAGGAAGAGCTCCACAACAAGTCAAGCGGTGCTTACAAAGCCTCAGGTGAAGGTCCCACATCATCAAGTGAGAAACAAACCTTCAATGAAGAATTGAGCCTAATGGTGAAGAACTTCAACAAGTTCTACAAGAGTAGAAGCAAGGAAAGAAGTTCCAAGTCAAGGTCCTACAATGACAAAAGATCTTCGAGTCGAGAGCGTAATTGCTACAATTGTGGAAGACCCGGACACTATTCCAATGAGTGTACGGCTCCCTACAAAAGAAGAGAAGAATCACCTAAGAGAAGAAGTAGAAGAGAAGAATCACCACCAAGAGAGAGAGGGAGTAGAGATGATCGTTATGAACGAAGAACATCCCGGAGAAGCAAGGATTCGGAAAGGAAGGACAAATAATCAAAGAGCTACACAAAACAAAGACATCAAGCTCATGTTGGTGAATGGGTATCCGACTCCGACTCCAAACATCACTCTGAGAGAAGCTATCACTCCGACTCAGAACATACTCAAGATGAAGGTGTTGCCGGTCTAGCACTTGTGTTAACCAACTCCTATGACATATTTGATTCACCAAATGAAGGACTTGGAAGATGCTTCATGGCTAAAGGCCCAAAGGTATTACACCCCGAGTATGTTGATTTCAATAGTGATGAAGATGACTTGCTAGGTGATGATGATTTACTTGTTGACAACTCTAGTGATGAATACTATGATGAAACGTCAAATAATCATGCTAATCAAGATAAAACGAATGACAATGATAAGGAGAAGATTGAGCTTCTAACTAAAGAACTAAACACTCTTAAGTTAGCTCATGAAACTATATTAGGAGATCATCAAGAATTTTAAGGACTCATGAGAAATTACGTTTTGAAAAGCTCAACCTTGAGCAAGAACATGAGTTTTTAAAGGCTATCAACGATGATCTTCGCAAGAAAAGTTCTTCTTACATTGCCAAGCATTTACTCTTATCTACTTACATGCCTCAAGTCAAGTCTAGTAACAACTACAAGAAAGTTTCTTCCTGTAGTAGTAGCAACAATCATCATGCTAAATCCAATGTTGTTGCTTCTAGTAGTTTACTTGATTCCACTAACGATTCTCTTAGCCAAGTTACACTTGAGCAAGAAAACAGCTTATTGAAGGGAATTATAGAGAAAGGTGTTTACAAGAGCCTTGCCAGAAGTAAGCAATTCGAGGAAATTGTACACAAGCAAGGAAGGAATCGGAAGAACCAAGGTGTTGGTTTTGAATGAAAGTTCAATGCCAAGGGGGTTGAGTGGTAAGAAGATCAATACCCCAAGACGAAGTTTGTTCCTCAACAAGAGAAGTATGATCCTACTTCTTTCAAAGGGACACAAGCTCAAGATGATCTTCCACCACAAGACCACAAGCAGAAAGGCAAGGAAAAGCTTCAAGAGGAGATTGATGCATTTGAAGAAGCTCCTAAGGCCTTGGTCAAGTGGGTTCCCAAGACTACATCAAGTTCTACTTCATCAAGTACGGCTACAACTCCAAGGATTCCCATCAAGATGGTGTGGATCCCAAAGAAGAAGAACTAGAGAGTTCATGAGGGTGACTCCGCCAACATACTTCAGTCTTATCATTTTGGCAAGAACAAGTGCAATCAACTTCCACATCTTGCACTAGTTCATGGAGTCACAAACCCTCTTGTTGGTAAGACAAGGGACAAGGTAACCCATGCTTTCATAGACATCATCTTGTGTGTGTGCATCACTCTATGTCTATGGATATCCTTGTTTGTTCCTTGTGGGACTAACCCGTGTAGGTATTGAAACTGCAACTCACTCCAAAGGATTGCTCCAAAAGATCTACATCAACATAGAGCATCCACATCTTCAACATCTACATGAAGTCATCATCAACAAAACCCAAGGTTAGTTCATCCCTCTTTGGGGGATCTCACATCTAGGGGAAGCTTTACTCTAAGAATTGAGCTAAAGCAACTCTAATGGTGTGAACACAACTATGCATTATGTAAAAGTGGCAACCCCACTTGAGCTTAAACGACGGGTATGACCTATGATCAAATGTTCTCATTTTACTCCTAAGTCAATATACTCATATATAGATGACCTAGTCATCGCCAATTCCTTGATATATGCTAGAATTGGTTGTGCATGCTTTGTCACATATTTTATCTGTCATTTTATTATGTGAGCATATCGTCTGCATATTTTACTCATTCGAGGACATCCACTTGTTGTTTTGCTTGTTTGGCTTCTTTTCTTTTGCCAAGTGGATGGACAAGAATGCCTAAGAACCTTCTCTAGCTATCTATGATATTCTTGTCTCAAACTCTATTCATGCTATATCACAAAGTTTGATCAAGTCAGATTTGAACCACTCTGTGTGAGGAGCACTCGGAGTCCCAGGTTCATCATAGACTTAAAACTTCCAAAACCTCTTTGTGCATTTCGGTCTGACCGATCCATCCATTTCAGTCATACCGAGATCACTAAGTTGATCTAGGTTTTCAATCTCGGTGCAACCGATTTGAACTTTTCGGTCACACCGAGTTGCAGTAACTGCTTGCAGTTATGCATCTCGTGCCACCGAGTTGTTCCACTCGGTCACATCGACAGGGTCAGGCTATATATATCCCCGGGCCAAAATTTGGAATTTTTTCCGAACCTCTTCGCCCGCGCACAGCCCTCTCTGCCTCCTCGGGTCTCCGGATCGTCCTCCTCGTCGCCAGCTACCTCCCACTGCTGGTCTCCGCCGCCGTCAACGGGATTCATCACCGCAGTTGCCGCCGTAGCAAGTCCATCGCCGCATTAGGGTATGGACTTGATCTTTGTGATATTCACACTCCGATTCCTAGCACATTGCGTTGCCATGTATCTTGCCACGATTGAGATCATCCTATCCAGCGAAATCACTCCGTAGATTAGTTTTGGATTGAAAATTTAGGGTTAGGTTTCCGCCGAACTCATCTCGGACCGACCGAGTTGTAGAAATCAGTCCCACCGATTTGGCTCAGGCCAGTGCACATGTGATTCTCGGTCTGACCGAGAATTGCAAATTGGTATGACCGAGTTCAGGACTTTGTGAAACCCTAGCAGTCTTGCTGCCACCAATCTGTGACTCGGTCTGACCGAGTTCACTAGTTTAGGTTCCAAAAGCTGCTTCGGTATCACCGAGTTTACAAATCGGTAGATCCGAAATGCTTTCTGTGGAAAACTAAAACTAAGTTTTTGACTCACTTTTTTACAAAAACCTCTGTGCTTTGTGATGCTCATCCCCTCTACCTCATCTATATCTATTCATAGGGTCTGCTGTCAGAGTTTGCAACATGTCAGATCAGAGTGACAGTTAGAACAGAGCTGAGAGCAAGTTCACAATGAGTGAGGGGCACTAGTCCCTCTAGAAGCTATGGATGAGGGCTATCAACGAGCAAACCCGCCAACTTGCCAAAGGCAACACCAGGCCAGAAAGAAGAAGACTCAGATTCTAAAGAATGAGGACTATGTGGCAGTGATGATGAGGCCACAATCAAAGAAGAAAGTGTGAAGAAAGGAATATGGCCAGCTGGCTGCCATTAAGCCTGTATGAAGACGCAAAACAACTGCGAAGGACTCTATGTCAAAGGACCCAAGCAATCCCTTCAAGAGACTTTGGATCTGAACCAAAGAGCCAGTTTGCTTGAGAAGAAAGGCAAGAAAAGAGCTAAGAAGACAATGGCCCAGAGTTCTTGAAAACCCTCTATGATGAGAAGAGGAAGAGGTTGCTGCACCAGCACCTAAAGCTCAAAAGCAATGGGAGATGCTATAATATTAGGGTTGCTCCATCTAAGCCCAAAAGATGCCCAAAGCTGCTCCAAAACCCAAGTCTGCACCCAAAAGAAACACTAGGAGTATTCCAGCTGCAGAAAAGAACAAGGTCCCAGTGCCAGAAGCTACTGAAGAAGAAGAAGAAGACTCACTAGTCTTGAGAAAGTTGAAGCCTAAAATCCTAGATCACAATGATGCTCATCCAGTAGCTAAGGACATGAAGCTCGGAAAGGATGCAGGACTTAGACAGTGGAGACTTACTGACCCCTATGCTGTCAGGAGAAGAACTGTTGTGGACTACAGGTTCCATACTAAGGAACAGCAGGATTTCTATGAGACAGTGCTGCTTGACAAGAAGCCCATAGTCTGTGATATGAGATGGGTGGACTGGGAGTACATCAGGAAAAATGAAGAGCATTATCCAGGAGTTTATGACAGCTTCAATGCTTGTGGAGTAGATGACTTTGTTGGGCAGAAGCTCACAAAGTGGAATAATGATCTCATTATGCAATACTACTCCACAGCTCATTTCTACCCAGATGGAAGGATAGTCTGGATGTCTGAGGGTACAAGGTACCAATCAACAGTTGAAGAATGGTCTGAATTGATCAATGCTCCAAAGGAAATGAGGATGACTTGGATGTCTATGCCAAGAAGAAGAAAGATCACAACTCCATGGCTCACATGTACAGAGAAATCCCAGATGATGCACTTGAGACACATAAGTTTGGATCAGTACATTACCTATTGTCAGGATTGCCAACTATCAACTGGATCCTAACGCATACTCTGTTGCCCAAGTCAGGTGATCACAAGATGATCAGAGGCCATGCAATCAATCTGCTTCATATATTTGATGTGCCTCAGAAGTTCAAAGTCATGAGCCTGATTGTGGAAACAATCAAAAGGACTGCTACTGATCAGAAGAGGAGTTGTGGGTATGCCCCACAGATTCAGGAGCTTATAAACTCCAAGATGGGCACTGGCACATATCTCTTGGACAAGGAACACCTGCCCATCTACCCTGACTTTGAGTACAACACTGTTGTGATGGATGAGAATGAACCATCATCTGTGCAAGCACAAGAGAAGAAGGAGAAGGCAAGGACAGAGAAGGCTGCAAAGATGCCAACTATTGATGAGGCATTTCAGTATTTCCTGAAGAGCAAGCAAGATCAGCTTGGCTACTTGATTGCCTCCACTCTGAGGATTGAGAAGGGCTTGGCCACCCTGACTCAAAACCAGGAGAGCTTGGAGAGAATCATAGAGAAGAAGTTCTATGATCTTGATGTGAAGGTCACTGAGATTCAGTCAGTTGTTGAGCAACTTCAGGAGGAAGTGGAGGAGAAGAAGGGCAAGTCTACCACAGATGCATTTGCTAGAGTGCCCAGAGGACAGAGATCTGCTACAGTGCAAGTTACAAACACCAAAGCTACATCATCTGCACCAGCTACAGCTTCAGTGCCACCAGCTCCAGTAGCCACTCCACCAGCTCCATCTACATCGACTGATGCTTTCATCCTTGGAGTCATCTCTACACCACCTCATCAAGACCAAGCCTGAGATTCGATTAGCACTATGCATTTTGTATGAACTTTTTGGTAACTTGTTGCCAAAAGGGGAGAAAATGTATAGATCATAGGCTTCAAGAGAGAGTGTTGCTTTTGTTCTCTCTTGTTTTTGGTGGTTGAACTTTGTTATTTTCTTGTTTGAGATACTCTATGCCGTTTGTGAGATACTTGGATGATCATGTGTTTGATCATATGCTATGCTACATTATTGCTTGTTGGATGATATTATCTCTTACATTTTCATATGATCATTCACTTTGCTTGGTGATGAGTGCATGTGTTTAATCATTATCATTTCGAGCCCTCCACCAAGATGTATGTGACATGGAAGAGTAACCCATGATCCTAACTCATTGTGCATTTTTAGTCCAAAGCAAATTTTAAATAATGCACAAATTTAGGGGGAGCTCTTGCTTTTCACATACTTCTCAAAGTGACCATGTTTTTCAATCTTATTATCATTTGTCGAAGCTTTGATCTATATGTTGTCATCAATTACCAAAAAGGGGGAGATTGAAAGTGCAACTATGCCTGGGTGGTTTTGGTAATTCCTAACAACATATAGCTCATTAAGCTAATGCTATTCCAAGATAAATATTTCAGGAAAGCTCAATGATTGGCATGGCAAGGATGAGAAAAGTGGATCCCTCGAAATATTACGGACAAAAGGATTGGCTCAAGCTCAAAGCTCAAGGCTCTACATTTTCTATTTTAATGATCCAAGATCACATTGAGTCTACAGGAAAAGCCAATACTATCAAGGAGGGATGAGGTGTTGCTTAATGAGGTTCTTGCTCAAAATGCTTAGTGATATGCTCCAAAGCCCTCAACTACTTTCTCACATCCACCTATGACCTAAACCAAAAGTCAAACTCGGCCCCACTGATTCTTTCTATCCGGCGCCACCGAGTTCAGATGTCATAGCCACTGCCACAAACCCTAGGCAAATCGGTCTCACTGATAGGGATCTCAGTCTCACCGAGATGGGATTGTAATCTCTCTGTTTCCCTTCATAAGGTTTCGGTCTCACAGAGATGAGCGATCGGTCCCACCGAGATTGCAATGTAAACTCTCTGTTTCCTTTTCGTAACGTTTCGGTCCCACCGAGATGAGCGAATCGGTCCCATCAAGTTTGTCTGACCAACTCTCTGGTTAGCCTATTACCAAAATCGGTCTCACCGAGTTTGTGTAATCGGTCTCACCAATATTACGTTATGCCCTAACCCTAACCATATCGGTCCTACCGAGTTGCATATCGGTCCCACCGAAAATCCTAACGGTCACTTGATTTGCTAAATCGGTCTGACCAAGTTTCGCAATTCGGTCCCACCGAGATTGGTAAGTTGTGTGTAACAGTTAGATTTTGTGTGGAGGCTATATATACCCCTCCACCCCCTCTTCATTCGTGGAGAGAGCCATCAGAACATGCATACACTTCCAACTTACATTTTCTGAGAGAGAACCACCTACACTTGTGTTGAGGTCAAGATATTCCAATCCTACCATATGAATCTTGATCTCTAACCTTCCCAAGTTGCTTTCCACTCAAATCTTCTTTCCACCAAATCCAAATCCTGTGAGAGAGAGTTGAGTGTTGGGGAGACTATCATTTGAAGCACAAGAGCAAGGAGTACATCATCAACACACCATTTGTTACTTCTTGGAGAGTGGTGTCTCCTAGATTGGCTAGGTGTCACTTGGGAGCCTCCGACAAGATTGTGGAGTTGAACCAAGGAGTTTGTACGGGCAAGGAGATCACCTACTTCGTGAAGATCTACCCCTAGTGAGGCAAGTCCTTCGTGGGCGGCGGCCATGGTGGGATAGACAAGGTTGCTTCTTTGTGGACCCTTTGTGGGTGGAGACCGCCATGGACTCGCGCAGCCGTTACCCTTCGTGGGTTGAAGTCTCCATCAACGTGGATGTACGATAGCACCACCTATTGGAACCATGGCTCAAAAATCTCCGTGTCTCCAATTGTGTTTACCTCCTCAAACTCCTCCCCTTTACCTTCATATGCTATTGTGTTAAATTCCGCTGCTATACTCTAGAATTGCATGTGTAGGTTGATTGCTTGACTTGTGCTAAGTTGCTAAAATCTGCCAAGAATTAAAATTGGGAAAAGGCAAAAAAATTATTTGGTCAAGTAGTCTAATCCCCCCTCCAGACATTCTTTCGATCCTACAATTGTCTCATCGTAGTCAACCCCTTGAACTTGTCGGTAACCCTTAGCGACAAGTCGAGCTTTATAGATGGTAACATTACCATCTGCATCCGTCTTGTTCTTAAAGATTCATTTATTTTCTATCGCTTGCCTATCATCGGGCAATTCTATCAAAGTCCATACATTGTTTTCATACATGGATCCTATCTCGGATTGCATGGCTTCAAGCCATTTGTTGGAATCTGGGCCCGCCATCGCTTCTTCATACTTCGAAGGTTCACCGTTGTCTAACAACATGATTTCCAGGACAGGGTTGCCATACCATTCTGGTGTCGAACGTTCCTTGTGGACCTATGAAATTCAGTAGCAACTTGATTCGAAGTACCTTGGTCATCATCATTAACTTCCTCTCTAGTCAGTGCAGGCACCACAGAAACATCTTCCTGAGTTACGCTACTTTCCAGTTCAAGAGGCAGTACTTCATCAAGTTCTACTTTCCTCCCACTTACTTCTTTTGAGAGAAACTCTTTCTCCAGAAAGGACCCGTTCTTAGCAACAAAGATTTCGGATCTGAGGTAGAAGGTATACCCAATGGTTTCCTTAGGGTATCCTATGAAGATGCATTTTTCCGACTTGGGTTCGAGCTTTTCAGGTTGAAGTTTCTTGACATAAGCATCGCATCCCCATACTTTTAGAAACGACAGCTTAGGTTTCTTCCCAAACCATAATTCATACGGTGTTGTCTCAACGGATTTAGATGGTGCCCTTTTTAAAGTGAATGTAGCTGTCTCTAAAGCGTATCCCCAAAATGATAGCGGTAAATCGGTAAGAGACATCATAGATCGCACCAGATCCAATAGAGTGCGATTACGACATTCTGACACACCATTACGCTGAGGTGTTCCAGGCGGCGTGAGTTGTGAAACAATTCCACATTTCCTTAAGTGCGTACCAAACTCATGACTTAAATATTCTCCCCCATGATCTGATCGTAAGAACTCTATTTTTCTGTCACGTTGATTCTCTACCTCACTCTGAAATTCCTTGAACTTCTCAAAGGTCTCAGACTTGTGTTTCATCAAGTAGACATACCCATATCTACTTAAGTCATCAGTGAGGGTGAGAACATAACGATAACCACCGCGAGCCTCAACGCTCATTGCACCGCACACATCAGTATGTATGATTTCCCATAAGTTGGTTACTCGCTCCATTGTTCCGAAGATTGGAGTCTTGGTCATTTTTCCCATGAGGCATGGTTCGCACATGTCAAATGATTCGTAATCAAGAGACTCCAAAAGTCCATATGCATGGAGCTTCTTCATGCGTTTGACACCAATGTGACCAAGGCAGCAGTGCCACAAGTATGTGGGACTATCATTATCAATCCTACATCTTTTGGTATTCACACTATGAATATGTGTAACATAATGTTTGAGATTCATTAAGAATAAACCATTGACCAGCGGGGCATGACCATAAAACATATCTCTCATATAAATAGAACAACCATTATTCTCAGATTTAAATGAGTAGCCATCTCACATTAAACGAGATCCAGATACAATGTTCATGCTCAAAGCTGGCACTAAGTAGCAATTATTGAGGTTTAAAACTAATCCCATAGGTAAATTTAGAGGTAGCGTGCCGATGGTGATCACATCGACCTTGGAACCATTCCTGACGCGCATCATCACCTTGTCCTTCGCCAGTCTCCGCTTATTCAGCAGCTCCTGTTTTGAGTTACAAATATGAGCAACCACACCGGTATCAAATACCCAAGAGCTACTACGAGTACTGGTAAGGTACACATCAATAACATGTATATCACATATACCTTTGGTGTTACAGGCCTTCTTGTCCGCTAAGTACTTGGGGAAGTTCCGCTTCTGTCGGTGTACAAAAGTAGGGGCTCTCCTTTTGACCTCTTTACCTGTGCACGGGCAGTCAGAGCGACACGCCACGACCATGCATAGCAGGGCAAAGGAGGGAAGCTAGAGAGAAGCCGAAGGCACAAGACAAACAAAGCAACATCAAGGACCAAGGCCACAGAGATCGGATGGACGAAGCAGGTTTCCCCGGCAAGGACCCTTGCCGGGGCAGCCTCGGCAAGACCCTTGCTAGGGCAGCTCGCCCACACCAACGGAGCGAGCCACCCTTGAGCCCACAGTCTCCGACACCAACAATCACGTTGGGACAGGGCTCGGGAGGCACCTCCATGGTGGCATGCAGATCTTTGTGAAGACAAACAAAACTCAAGATCAGATGAGGATTGGAAGGCAACGATCCTCGGCAGGGTTCTTGCCGAGGAAACCCGCAAGACCCCGGGCAAGGTCCTTGCCTGGGACAACAGCACGCCACGGCAAGACCCTTGTCGGGCCACCCGGCAAGACCCTTGCCAAGGGTTTCAGCGGGGCCACTGCCAGGCCCGCACCAACCAAGTCTCCACCGCTATTCACATGCAGCTGCCAGCCCAACCAGCTAGGCAGGCACCTGCGTGGCAACACGCAGCTTCTAGGCCGACTCAGCACACACCTGCGTGGCGGCATGCAGATCTTCATGGAGGCTCCGCCACCGCGCCACCTCAGTTCCTTGTCTGCCTACATGGCACCGCATGCATCACTGGCCAGGGCGCATGTCGAAGTGAGGAGGAGCGGCGACGGACGGGGCGGGCCTCGCCCTATCCCCGATAAAGTAGAGGGACAACTAAGCCACACATTAAATGCGTCTTGTCCTGTAATACGAGCGATAAGCTCGCAGCACTGTATGCCTTTCCACCTCCTGTGTGCCACTGTGGCAGCCCCTTTCGCCTATAAAAGGAGGCCCATGCCGCACTGGAAAAGGATTTGGCTCTTTGGAACCACGCAGCACCCATAGCTAGTTAGAGAGCTCAAGAACACTCAATACATCCACCAAGCAGGACTAGGGTTTTACGCATCCTCGTGGCCCGAACCTGGGTAAATGATCTTTGTGCTGATTACTAATCCTGCTCTTCTCACAACCCCGCGCCCCGCAACTGTAGTAGGGATTCTTGTGATCCCATAGGTGTCGTTTCCCACCAACATCTTTGGCGCACCAGATAGGTGGCGCAATTGTGAGAACCTGGTCTAGTAGTTGGCCTAGTTGTTCTTCATTGCCATGGCTCCTAAGAAGAAGAAGACCGCGGCGATCGGTTCGTCCGGGATCAAATTGCCAGTACCGGTGCGGACCAGTAGTGGGCCAATCGCGGAGAGAACCCGTGGCGCGGCCCGCGAACATCCACATCACCCTGGCAGTCCAGGCCTGGTGAGCGGCGTTGTTCATACGCCAGGCGACGAGCCACGCATTGCGGGCTCCAGAGAGGGAGTCGGGGCCCCCGCAGGCGGCGCGGGGCCCTCCAGGGGTGCCTTCATGCCGCCAGACGGCGGCGCGTCGGCCTCCAAGACGCCAACACCGGCACCCATGGCGCGCTCTTCTCAGGTCGTGTGCGATGAGTAGTGCCGCCATGCTGGTGACCCTGGGCGCCGCCCTGGGAAGAGTCCCATGCGCCCATCGCATGATGAGGAGGGCCAGCATGCGCGCCGAGGTGCCGTCGGAGGTGGCGAACGGCTGTGGGACCGTGACGGGGCTCCTTCTAATGTGGTTAGAAGTTGAGGCGCATCGCAGTCCACACAGCTTTCGCCGCCGCCCACGCCAGCAGAAGCTCTAGCACGCGCGCAGCTGCTCCTCGATTTTCCTCCCGCTGCGGCCATGGTGCACTCCCCTCCACCTCACCGACCATCGTGGGTGTCGACCCGTCGCGACGATGCTCGTGATGATATCTCCATAGCGTCGTCCGACCCACGAACCCACCATGATCAGCGTCAAGTTCTTAGGGAGCGAGCTCATGAAGACGCTCGAACCACCATCGAGCGCCGACGTGACGCGCGCCACCATTCGGACAAGCGGGCAGGGCCCACTACGGACCACCCAGCACCGGGAGGCTATGGTGTCCTGCCCTACGAGGTGGGTTGTCCGGCTTTCACCCGTGAGTTGTGGTAGTTCCAGTGGCCCTCCCACCGCATGTTCAAGCCTGACATTGGCGAGAAGTACAACGGCAAGACTCACCCGTCGGAGTTCCTCAGCATCTACACCATCGCGATGCAAGCTGCAGGGGCCCGCAACGATAAGGTGCTTGCCAATTACTTCCCGTTGGCACTCAAGCCCAATGTTATGTCGTGGTTGACGCACTTGCCGGTGGACTCCATTTCTTCTTGGGCGGATCTGTGTCATGAGTTTGTTGGCGCCTTTACTGGAGGCCACCAAGCTCATGGCCAGGCGAGCGACTTGCACATCATCCCCCAGAAGGAAGGAGAAAACTTGCGTAAGTACATCCAAAGGTTCAACCAAGTGTAGTACAACATCCCCGACGTTCATCCTGCCGCCGTGATCAGTGCATTCCATCAGAATGTGTGCAATCACAAGATGCGTGAGGAGCTGGCGATGAACAAGGTCAAGGATGTGGCCGAGCTTTATGTCCTAGCTGATCGGTGCACTCGCATTGAAGAGGGAAGGAAGTACCCCGGCGAACATGCCGGCGCGGAAACCGACTCCACAGATGATATCGCCACCCCAACAAAGAAGGGTCGGCGCCATAACAAGAAGTGTAAGGGCAAGACCGTGCTTGCCAGCAAGGGGTCCGATGACACCGGTGCCACCAAGAAAACCAGGGCGAGTGACCCCGGCAAGGAGGATGCCGGGTGTGTCGCTTGCCGGGCCTTGGCAGCTGCCGACAAGCCAGGGGGCTCCAACAAGCAGTATTGCAAGATCCACCGCACCAAGGGCCATGACCTCCAGAACTGTCGGCAAGTGGAGCCGCTCGCTGAGAAGCAGAAAGCCGAGTATGAGCGACGGGACAAGGAGAAGGGCCAAGAGGGTGTCGAGGGATCCGGCAAGAACGCGGTGGCCAAGGAGGCCGCCGCGGCAAAGATAATGAGCAGGAGAGGCCCGCCCGGGGCCGCGACAAGAAGTAGGAAGACGATGATCACAATGAGGACGATGAGTCTGGCGACCACGAGTTCTAGAAAGCCACAGAAGCCATGTGTGTCGATGGTGGCGCCTCCCTGCATACATCCCACCGCCAACTCAAGCAGTGGGCGCGTGAGATCGCGGCGGTGGAGCCATCGCTCGATGCACGGAGGTCGTTGAGGTGGTCCAGCACGTCTATAATTTTCGACACCGAGGACCACCCGGACCGCACTACTGTGGTCGGGTGCTTGCCATTGTTGGTCTCACCAACAATCTGCAACCTCAAGGTGACGAAGATGCGGGTTGACGGCGGGGCCGGTCAGAACTTGATCTCGCCTATTGTGATCAAGAGGCTGCAGATCCCTGATGGAGACCTCGAGCAGACGGGCACGTTCCAAGGGGTCAACCCGGGGAGGAGCCAGCCGAAGGGAAAGGTCATGCTACCCGTGACGTTCGTAGGCAAGTTGAACCATAGGATGGAGAGGATTGTTTTTTATGTAGCCGAGATCCCCTTGCCCTACAACGGGATCCTCGGCCGCCCGACACTAGCCAAGTTCATGGCGGCTTCACACTACGCCTACAACATGCTGAAGATGCCCGGGCCGATGAACATCATCACCGTCCCCTCCAACAAGAAAGATGTGTTGATTTGTGCCGACCAACTCTACCGAGAAGCAGTTGCAGCAGCTACCGCCAAGGCACCTGCTCCTGCCGACAGAGCCCCGGGAGGGAAGAAGACCGGCGAGACCCCTCGCACCCACTACGGAAAGCGCACCTCTTCGTGGTGTTGCGCTCCCGTTGAGGACGTGCCAGAGAGCTCCACCGACAAGAGCAAGAGGTCCAGAGCTGCACCACCAGAGACCAAGAAGGTGCCCGTCAAGGAGGACAGCACGGGGGGAGCTTTTACCATAAGCTCCACCCTTGACAGCAAATAGGAAAGCGAGCTCGTCACTTTCCTGCGGGCAAATGTCGATGTGTTTGCATGGCAAGCCTCCGACATCCCCGGCGTTCCCAGGGAAGTGATTGAGCACCATCTTGTTGTCTGTCCTCATGCGCGGTCCGTCAAGCAAAAGGTCAAGAAGCAAGCTCTGAAGAGGCAGGAGTTCATCACGGAGGAGATCAGAAAGCTAGAGGCAGCAGGCTTGGTAAGAGGAGTACTCCATCCGACGTGGTTGGCCAATCCGGTAGTGGTGCGCAGGGCAAACGGAAGTGGATACTGTGTATTGATTACATAGACATCAATAAGACTTGTCCAAAGGATCCCTTCCCGTTACCGCGCATTGACCAGATTGTTGACTCCACGGCTGGGTGTGACCTGTTATCATTCCTCGACGCCTACTTAGGGTACCATCAAATCTTCATGACAAAAGAGGACGAGGAGAAGACAGCATTCATCACCCCATGTGGTACGTATTGCTTTTTACGAATGCCTTTCGGGTTGAAAAGTGCTGGCTCAACCTTTGCAAGAGCAGTCCAAATTGGTTTTGAGCCCCAACTACATAGAAATATGGAAGCTTATATGGATGGCATAGTGGTCAAAACCAAGGACAAAGCAACACTTGTGCAAGATCTGGAGGAAACATTTGCAAACATGCGCAAGATCAACCTCAAATTGAACCCTGAGAAGTGTGTCTTTGGTATCCCGTCCGGCAAGCTTCTCGGGTTCTTTGTGTCTTAGCGCGGGATTGAGGCAAACCCAGATAAGATCAAGGCCATCAAGCAGATTGAGGCACCCAAATGGATCAAGGGCGTGCATCGGCTCACTGGCTGTGTTGCCGCCATGAGCAGATTCATCTCCAAGTCCACGGAGCGTGCCCTTCCCTTTTTCAAGATCTTGAAGAAGACGGGCCCAATGGAGTGGACCCTAGAGGCCGAGGCAGCGCTGCAAGACTTGAAGAAGTACCTCTCCTCTGCCCTGGTGCTGGTTGCGCCCAAACCACAAGAACCATTGCTGCTATATCTAGCGTGACAACGAATCAAGTGGTTAGTGCCGCATTAGTAGTGCAGAGAGAGGTTGACGAAGAGGCAGCGGCAGCGGCAGAGTCAACGGATGGCGGGCTAGAGCCCTCCCCGGCAGGGATTAGTCCCGGCAAGACTGAGTCCCCGGCAAAGGCTGACACCAGTGCGACGGGGCCCGTGCAACTAGGTGAAGTGGCGCAGAAGAAGAAAATGGTGTAGCGCCCAGTTTAATTCGTTGGCTCCCTCTTGCAGGGGGCTAGGTCGAGGTACTCAGGTGTGCAAAAATTTCTCTTCGGCCTCCTTATGGCCACGAGGAAGCTGCGTCATTACTTCCAAGTGCATGAGATCACCGTAGTCACCCGCCTCCCATTGCAACGGATAATGCATAACCCAGATGCAACGGGGAGGATCGTGGAATTATCCCTAGAGCTGTCGAGTTTCGGTTTAAAGTTCGAAAGTACCTCGACGATTCAGAGCAGAGTCTTGGCGGAGTTTGTTGCAGAATGGACCCCAACGCCTAATGAAGAGGTACAGGAGACCACTCTCCCCGGCAAGGAAACGAGCCGCAACTAGATCATGTACTTTGATGGGGCCTTTTTGCTGCAAGGCGCCGGTGCTGGTGTGCTGCTTGTCGCACCCACCAAAGAGCACCTCAAGTATGTCATCCAAATGCACTTTCCCCAGGAGATGTCAACCAATAACACCACTGAGTACGAGGGTTTGCTTTCCGGTCTCAGGATCGCGGCGGACCTCGGAGTCAAAAAGCTCATTGTCAGGGGCGACTCACAACTCATCGTCAGACAGGTCAACAAAGATTACCAAAGCCCGTTGATGGGAGCTTACGTGGATGAAGTGAGGAAGCTAGAGGAGCGCTTTGACAGTATACAAGAGGAGCACATCCCTCGGATGGAGAATGACATTGCCGACTACTTGTCAAAGCGCGCTGCCCTCAAGCTACATGTGGAACTAGGTACTTTTGTGCTTCAGCTAACTCAACCATCTGTCAAACCATCAGTCGGGCAGAACAAGCGGAGGAAGCTAGGCCCCGGCAAGTACTTCCCCACTGAGCCCCCCGGGGCCGCTGGCGAAGGTGCCGCCATGGATGCCAGCCTTGCCGCAGGGCTGCCAACTTCGGCAGGGCCTGAGGCCATTGCTGTAGAGACGGCCGCTCCCGTGGCAAAAGAGATGCCTTTGGTCCTTGTCGTCGAGCCGTAGGCTCCGGCATGGGCACACCACACTGTCCGATTCCTCCAAAAAGGAGAGCTTCCTGAGGAGCAGGAAGAGGCAGAAAGAGTAGCTCGCCGGTCTGCTCTGTACCAATTCATCGACAACATGTTGTACAGGAAAAGACCAAATGGGGTGAAATTGAAGTGCATCTCCCGGGAGGAAGGACTAGAGCTATTGGCAGAGATACATGAAGGCATATGTGGCTCCCACATAGGGTCGAGGGCCCTTTCCGACAAGGTTTCTTCAGGCCCACCACCCTCCAGGATGTGACGGCACTAGTAACCAAGTGTGAAGCATGCCAGTTCCACTCAAAGAAGCTTCATCAATCAGCTCAAGCCCTTCAAACCATCCCTCTCTCCTGGCCCTTCTCGGTCAGGGGGCTCGACATATTGGGCCCCTTCCCCCATGCCATCAGGGGCTTTGAGTACTTGTATGTTGCAATCGACAAGTTCACAAAGTGGCCAGAGGTGGAAACGGTTAGGAAGGTGACAGCGCAGTCAGCCATCAAGTTCTTCAAAGGACTAGTTTGCCGTTTTGGGGTACCCAACAGGATCATCACCGACAATGGCACACAGTTCACAAGCCATGCCTTCATGCAATACATTGAGGATCTCAGCAGCAAGGTCTGTTTTGCTTCCGTGGCACACCCACAGAGCAACGGCCAAGTGGAGAGAGCAAATGTTGAAGTTCTGCGAGGCTTAAGAACGAAGACTTTTAACAGGCTGCGCAAGAGTGGAAGGCGCTGGATTGACGAGTTGTCGATGGTTCTTTGGTCGATCAGAACCACGCCAAATTGAGCCACCGGCCAGACACCCTTTGCCCTGATCTATGGGGCAGAAGCCGTTCTCCCCACGGAACTCATATACGGGTCACCTCGAGTGCTCGCTTATGATGAGCTTGAGCAAGAGCGACTACTGCAAGATGACACGACGCTCCTTGAGGAAGATCATCTTGGGGCGGCTGCGAGAGCATCACACTACAAGCAAGCCTTGCGCCGCTACCATAGCCGCAAGGTTCATGCCCGGAGCTTTGAGGAAGGCGACCTTGTTCTTCGGCACGTTCAGTCGGCCAAGAATTCCAACAAGTTGACGCCAAAGTGGGAAGGCCCTTATCGGGTAACACGAGTCACCAAGCCAGGCGCAGTCCGCCTGGAGATCGAAGATGCCATTCCAGTGAGCAACTCCTGGAACATCGAGCATCTTCGCAAGTTTTACCCATAAGTTGTGGCTGTCGGGCCTCCCGGCAAGCCCCCTTTTTGTACAAGCCTTGCCGGAAAGGCATGTAACCCTTTGTACAAATCCAGGCGCAGACCCTGAGCACGAATAAACGAAGCGTTGGCGCCCTAAGTTATAGCATGCATGCTAGGTTGAGTCTCCTCATTGGTTAGGGTTGATAGTGCTTGGCGGCGGCTAACCCCTAGCTTAGAGGTCGAGTGCACGTCTCTCTATTCTTCTCTGTCCTCTTTGGTTCGCATGGCACATAAGCATTTCTGTCGAGCTATTTGGAAGAAAGGAGCGGACCGGTGCCCCGATCCCGGCAAGCCAAAGTTGCCGGGGGCTGCAAGTACAAGGATCCATCCACGGCAAGCCAAGGTTGCCGGGGGGTGCAGATCCAGATAAGTCTTTTATCCTCTATCATGCATTTCGTTATGGACTGGGATATGTGAAACCTCGTTTTATCTCTAGGCTACCGTGCTCCCCTCTTTCCGTACCCAAGGATTATCTCCAGGGTCCGAATTTGGTCGTAGTCGCGACAGCAAAGAAATGGAACGATGAGCCTAAGCCCACCTCATCCCTGCCTCCACCAAGAGCATGAGAAGGGTTGAGCGAAATGGGGGGACGGCAAGGCCTGTTGCCGGGCGAAAAACGTTTATTTTAGATAATAACAAGGATTCGCTCCTTGTCATGGGTTTCACCCGCGAACGAAAAGCCGGCAAACATCCCTTTTCATTAAAAACATCCCATACAGGTACAGTTCATACGGAATGAAAAACATGAGCAGGGGGATTACAAGTTCTAAATTTTACAAAGGCCCGAAGGCTTACAAGACTAAAAAGAGATAAGGTGCCCGTGATCCCTTTGTTGTCCCTCTCCTCAAGAAATGAAACAAGAAGGCAAAAGGGCAAAAGAGGCGCCTAGCTGAGGTACCAGCAGCAGAAGGCACGAGGAGAACATCCCGGTGGCCATCCCGAAGGGAGGCTGGTGGTGATGATGACGGGAGAAGAGCTGGAAGACGAGGCGGCAGGACCGTCAATACGCTACAAAGGCGTCAGTGCCATCATACTCTGACTTGGCGGCCTGCCACCCGCCTTCTTCGCCTTCTCCGGCCTCCCCACGCCAGCTGCCCAAGGAGGCGACCCCGAGAAGTTAAAGGAGCCGGCAACGCGGATGATGGGGTCACCGGTGTTGCCTCGGAGCGGCGCGCCCGATGCCTAGTCAGACCCGTCATCCTGCCGCCTGCTACCCTCGTCGTCACTGCCGCTGTCCTCCCCGTCACTCTCGCTCGAGGAGGAATCTTCATCGTCGGAGGAGCTCTCCACACAGCACCTTACGCGAGTCCCAAAGTGCCCGAAGATCTTGACGGAGAGGAGGCCACTCTCCATTAATTTGAAATGGAGAGTGAGCCCCTCCGTCAAGCTGTGGACACGGGCGAAGGTCTTCCACCCTCGACGGAGATACATGACATGAGGGGCGGGGAACTCGACATTGGCCCATGTGTTGTTGTTCCCATAACCCCTCATATGCAACCGCAACGCCTGCGGTGGATCCAGCTCCATCTGCGAAGACGACGGCGCGGCGGCTGGCGCAGCCTGATGAAGAACTCGCAACGGTTGTCCCCGACGTGTCCCTCCACCAGAGGAGGGGCCGCTGGCAGAGGCGAAGCCGGTCTGCCACCCCGTCATCCTCTCCCTCGAGCGCCACGGCGGCCTCGACCTCGCCCCCTCCCTCTAACGGGCAGCTCCACCGCTACGAGCTCTTGGGGAGGAGTGATGCGTTGTCGAGCCGAGACCTTCGCCGCCATCGATGAAGCGTCGCCACGCCCCCTCGCCATGACAGAAGGAAGGAGAAAGCGGGAATGAGGAGAAGCAGATGACAAAGGATTGAGAGGCGTTGTTCCTCCCGCTCCCCTCTTTATAAAGGGACGAGGGTGAGGCTCGGCCGCCCCTCTCGACCAATCCGGCCCATTGAAGTGACCACGGGCGGGGCCGTCGACCGCCCTCCCCGCTCAATTGAAGGCGTGCGGGAATCAGACCGCATGCGTGCGACTTCCTGTATCTCGCGCACCTGTCATTCGCTCTGCATCATGCATGCAGCAAACGTGGCGCGAAGGACGAGCGCAATGGGACGCGTGGAGCGGCGATTCCCGGGTAAGGGCAGTAAATGAGCAGCGGCCCTTCGGTCTCGAAGGGGCACGCAAACCGCCTCTTTACTGTCCACCACAAGATGACACCGGCATGCTTTGATCACACACGCACGCATGACCCCACGTCACGTATTCAACGCAGGTCGTGGGGAAGGCAGCGTACGGAGCAGTTACTGCGGTAAAATCCGCCCCGCCTGCCCGCGCACCGTTCTGAGCCTGGCCCAACAACGTGTCGCGCTTATGTGTGGCCCAGGCCCGGGGGCTCCTGTCAGTGTACAAAAGTAGGGGCTCTCCTTTTGACCCCTTTACCTGTGCACGAGCAGTCAGAGCCACGTGCCTTGACCACGCATAGCAGGGCGAAGGAGCGAAGCCGGAGAGAAGCCAAAGGCACGAGACAACAAAGCAACATCAAGGACCAAGGCCACAGAGATCGGATGGACGAAACAGGTTTCCCCAGCAAGGACCCTTGCCGGGGCAGCTCGCCCACACCAACGGAGCGAGCCACCCTCGAGCCCACGGTCTCTGATGCCAACAATCACGTTGGGACAGGGCTCGGGAGGCACCTCCATAGTGGCATGCAGATCTTTGTGAAGACAAAGAATACTCAAGATCAAATGAGGATTGGAAGGCAACGATCCTCGGCAGGGTTCTTGCCGAGGAAACCCGCAAGACCCCCAGCAAGGTCCTTGCCGGGGACAACAGTGTGCCACGGCAAGAACCTTGCCGGGCCACCCGGCAAGACCCTTGCCAAGGGTGTCAGCGGGGCCACTGCCAGTCTGCACCAACCAAGTCTCCACCGCTATTCACATGCAGTTGCCAGCCCAACCAGCTGGGCAGGCACCTGCGTGGCAACACACAACTTTTTGGCCGACTCGGCACACACCTGTGTGGCGGCATGGAGATCTTCATGGAGGCTCCGCCACCGCGCCACCTCAGCTGCTTGCCTGCCTACATGGCACTGCATGCATCGCTGGCCAGGGCGCATGTCAAAGCGAGGAGGAGCGGCGATGGACAGGACGGGCCTCGCCCCCGTCCCCGATAAAGTATAGGGACACCTAAGCCACGCATTAAATGCGTCTTGTCCTATAATACGAGCGATAAGCTCGCATCACTATAGGCCTTTCCACCTCCTATGTGCCACTGTGGCAGCCCCTTTCGCCTATAAAAGGAGGCCCATGGCGCACTGGAAAAGAATTCGGCTCTTTGTAACCACTCAGCACCCATAGCTAGTTCGAGAGCTCAAGAACACTCAATACATCCACCAAGCAGGACTAGGGTTTTACGCATCCTCGCGGCTCGAACCTGGGTAAACGATCTTTGTGCTGATTACTAATCCTGCTCTTCTCACAACCCCGCGCCCCGCAACCGTAGTAGGGATTCTTGTGATCCCATAGGTGTTGTTTCCCACCAACAGCTTCCAGTGACCGTTTCCCTTGCAATAAAAGCACTCAATCTCAGGTTTGGGTCCATGCTTTGGCTTCTTCCCGACAACTAGCTTACCGGGCGCGGCAACTCCCTTGTCGTCCTTCTTGAAGTTCTTCTTACCCTTGCTTTTCTTGAAACTAGTGGTTTTATTGACCATCAACACTTGATGTTCCTTTTTTATCTCCACCTTCGCTGATTTCGGCATTGAAAATACCTCAGGAATGGTTTTCACCATCCCCTGCATATTGTAGTTCATCAAAAAGCTCTTGTAGCTAGGTGGGAGCGACTGAAGGATTCTGTCAATGACCGCGTCATCCGGGAGATTAACTCCCAGCTGAGACAAGCGGTTGTGCAACCCAGATATTTTGAGTATGTGCTCGCTGACAGAACTATTCTCCTCCATCTTACAACTGTAGAACTTGTCGGAGACTTCATATTTCTCGACCCGGGCATGAGCTTGGAAAACCATTTTCAGCTCTTGGAACATCTCATATGCTCTGTGCTGCTCAAAACGATTTTGGAGCCCCGGTTCTAAGCTATAAAGCATGCCGCACTGAACCAGGGAGTAATCATCACTACGCGACTGCCAGGCATTCATAACATCTTGAGTTGCTGGGGACACGGGTGCTTCACCTAGCGGCGCATCTAGGACATATGCTCTCTTGGCAGCTATTAGGATGATCCTCAAGTTCGGGAACCAGTCCGTATAGTTGCTACCATCGTCTTTCAGCTTGGTTTTCTCTAGGAATGCGTTGAAGTTGAGGGCAACATTAGCGTGGGCCATTTGATCTACAAGACATATTGCAAAGATTTTAGACTAAGTTCATGATAATTAAGTTCATCTAATCAAATTATTTAATGAACTCCCACTTAGATAGACATCCCTCTAGTCATCTAAGTGATACATGATCCGAGTCAACTAGGCCGTGTCCGATCATCACGTGAGACGGACTAGTCATCATCAGTGAACATATTTATGTTGATCGTATCTGCTATACAACTCAAGTTCGAACTTTTGGTCTCTTGCGTTCCGAGGCCATGTCTGTACATGCTAGGCTCATCAAGTCAACCTAAGTGTTCTGCATGTGTAAATCTGGCTTACACCCGTTGTATGCAAACGTTAGAATCTATCACACCCGATCATCATGTGGTGCTCCGAAACAACGAACTTTCGCAACGGTGCACAGTTAGGGGGGAACACTTTCTTGAAATTTTATGAGGGATCATCTTATTTATGCTACAGTCGTTCTAAGCAAATAAGATGTAAAAACATGATAAACATCACATGCAATCAAATAGTGACATGATATAGTCAATATCATTTTGCTCCTTTTGATCTCCATCTTCGGGGCGCCATGATCATCATCGTCACCGGCATGACACCATGATCTCCATCATCATGATCTCCATCATCGTGTCTTCATGAAGTTGTCTCGCCAACTATTACTTCTACTACTATGGCTAACGGTTTAGCAGTAAAGTAAAGTAATTACATGGCATTATTTAATGACACGCAGGTCATACAATAAATTAAGACAACTCCTATGGCTCCTACTGGTAGTCATACTCATCGACATGCAAGTCGTGATTCCTATTACAAGAACATGATCAATCTCATACATCACATATATTTCATTCATCACATCCTTTTGGCCATATCACATCACACAGCATATGCTGCAAAAACAAGTTAGACGTCCTCTAATTGTTGTTCCAAATTTTTTACGTGGCTGCTATAGGTTCCTAGCAAGAACATTTCTTACCTACGCCAAAACCACAACGTGATATTCCAATTGCTATTTACCCATCATAAGGACCCTTTTCATTGAATCCGACCCGACTAAAGTGGGAGAGACAGACACCCGCTAGCCACCTTATGCAACTAGTGCATGTCAGTCGGTGGAACCTGTCTCACGTAAGCGTACGTGTAAGGTCGGTCCGGGCCGCTTCATCCCACGATGCCACCGAATCAAGATAAGACTAGTAGTGGCAAGTAAATTGACAAAATCGACGCCCACAACAACTTGTGTTCTACTCGTGCATTGAAACTACGCATAGACCTAGCTCATGATAACACTGTTGGGGATCGTTGCAGAAATTAAAAAAAATCTACGCATCACCAAGATCAATCTATGGAGTAACTAGCAACGAGAGAGAGGGGAGTGCATCTTCATACCCTTGAAGATCGCGAAACAGAAGCGTTGCAAGAACGCAGATGAAGGAGTTGTACTCGTAGCGATTCAGATCGCGGTGGATTCTGATCTAAGCGCTGAACAACGGTACCTCCGCGTTCAACACACGTGCAGCCCGGTGACGTCTCCCATGCCTTGATCCAGCAAGGATGAGGGAGAGGTTGAGGAAGATAGCTCCAGCAGCAGCACGACGGCGTGGTGGTGGTGGAGCAGCAGTTCTCCGGCAGGGCTTCGCCAAGCTCACACGGAGGAGGAGAGGTGTCGGGAAGGGGGAGGGATGCGCCTTGGATGTGGTGCTGCTGCCCTCCCTCTACCCCTCTATTTATAGGGAGAAGGGGGAAGGGGGTCGGCCCCTCAAGATGAGAAGGGGGGCGGCGGCCAAGGGGGAGGGGGCTTGCCCCCCAAGCAAGGGGGCGCCCCCTTTAGGGTTCCCCCCAACCCTAGGCGCATGGGCCCTAGGGGGGATGGCGCCCATCCCACTTAGGGGATGGTTCCCTTCCACATACAGCCCATAAGGCCCTCCGGGGCAGGTGGACCCCTGGAACCCCTCCGGTGGTCCCGGTACAATACCGGCAAACCCCCGAATACTTCCCGTGACCGTATGATGACTTTCCATATATAAATCTTCACCTTCGGACCATTCCGAAACTCCTCGTGACCTCCGGGATCTCATCCGAGAGTCCGAACAACATTCGGTAATCACATACAAATCTTCCCTATAACCCTAGTGTCATCGAACCTTTAAGTGTGTAGACCCTACGGGTTCGGGAATCATGTAGACATGACCCAAACAGCTCTCCGGTCAATAACCAACAGCGGGATCTAGATACCCATGTTGGCTCCCACATGTTCCACGATGATCTCATCGGATGAACCACAATGTCGAGGATTCAAGTAATCCCGTATACAATTCCCTTTGTCAATCGGTATGTTACTTGCCCGAGATTCGATCGTCAGTATCCCAATACCTCGTTCAATCTCGTTACCGGCAAGTCACTTTACTTGTTGCATAATGCATGATCCTATGACTAACTACTTAGTCACATTGAGCTCATTATGATGATGCATTACCGAGTGGGCCCAGAGATACCTCTCCATCATACAGAGTGACAAATCCCAGTCTTGATTCGTGCCAACCCAACAGATACTTTCGGAGATACTTGTAGTGCACCTTTATAGCTACCCAGTTACGTTGTGACGTTTGGTACACCCAAAGCATACCTATAGTATCCGGGAGTTGCACAATCTCATGGTCTAAGGAAATGATACTTGACATTGAAAAAGCTTTAGCAAACGAACTACACGATCTTGTGCTATGCTTAGGATTGGGTCTTGTCCATCACATCATCCTCCTAATGATGTGATCCCGTTATCAATGACATCCAATGTCCATAGTAAGGAAACCATGACCATATGTTGATCAATGAGCTAGTCAACTAGAGGCTCACTAGAGACATGTTGTGGTCTATGTATTCACAAATGTATCACGGTTTCCGGTTAATACAATTATAGCATGAACAATAGACAATTATCATGAACAAGGAAATATAATAATACCATTTTATTATTGCCTCTAGGGCATATTTCCAACACATGGCACCCTAAGATAATTCAAGGACAACCAAAAGCCTAAGCTTGGGGATGCCCCGGAAGGCATCCCCTCTTTCATCTTCGTCTATCGGTAACTTTACTTGGAGCTATATTTTTATTTACTACATGATATGTGTTTTGCTTGGAGCGTCTTGTATGATATGATTCTTTGCTTTTTAGTTTACCACAATCATCCTTGCTGTACACACCTTTTGGGAGAGACATACATGATTTGGAATTTATTAGAATACTCTATGTGCTTCACTTATATCTTTTGAGCTAGATAATTTTGCTCTACTGCTTCACTTATATCTTTTTAGAGCACGGTGGTGGTTTTATTTTGAAGAAATTATTGATCTCTCTTGCTTCACTTATATTATTTTGAGAGTCTTTTAGAACAGCATGGTATTTGCTATGGTTATAAAATTGGTCCTAGAATGATGGGCATCCAAGTTGGGTATAATAAAAACTATCATCGGAAGTGAATTGAATACTATGATCAACTTGATGCTTGATAATTGTTTTGAGATAAAAATGTGGTAATATTAGAGACATTCTAGTGGAGTAATTGTGAATTTGAGGAATACTTGTGTTGAAGTTTGTTGATTCCCGTAGCATGCACGTATGGTGAACCGTTATGTGATGAAGTTGGAGCATGATTTATTTTTTGATTGTCTTCCTTATGAGTGGCGGTCGGGGACGAGCGGTGGTCTTTTCCCACCAATCTATCCCCCTAGGAGCATGTGCGTAGTACTTTGTTTCAATGACTAGTAGATTTTTGCAATAAGTATATGAGTTATTTATGACTAATGTTGATCCATGGATTATACGCACTCTCACCCTTCCACTATTGTTAGCCTCTCTTGTGCTTTGCAACTTTCGCCGATACTATACACCCACCATTTACCTTCCTCAAAACAGACACCATACCTACCTATTATGGCATTTCCATAGCCATTCCAAAATATATTGCCATGCAACTTTCCACCATTCTGTTTATTATGACACGCTCCATCATTGACATATTGCTTTTGCATGATCATGTAGTTGACATTGTATTTGTGGCAAAGCCACCTTGATAATTCTTTCATACATGTCGCTCTTGATTCATTGCATATCCTGGTACACCGTCAGAGGCATCTACATAGAGTCATATTTTGTTCTAAGTATTGAGTTGTAATTCTTGAGTTGTAAGTAAATAAAAGTGTGATGATATTCATATTAGAGCATTGTCCCAAGTGAGGAAAGGATGATGGAGACTATGATTCCCCCACAAGTCGGGATGAGACTTCGGACTTTATAAAAAAATAAAAGAGGCCAAAGAAGCCCAAATAAAAAAAGGCCAAAGAAGCCCACCAAAATAAAAAAATAAAAAAATGAGAGAAAATGAGAGAAGGGACAATGTTACTATCCTTTCCCACACTTGTGCTTCAAAGTAGCACCATTATCTTCATGATAGAGAGTCTCCTATGTTGTCACTTTCATATACTAGTGGGAATTTTACATTATAGAACTTGGCTTGTATATTCCAATGATGGGCTTCCTCAAAATGCCCTAGGTCTTCATGAGCAAGCAAGTTGGATGCACACCCACTTAGTTTCTTTTTGAGCTTTCATAAACTTATAGCTCTAGTGCATCTGTTTCATGGCAATCCCTACTCACTCACATTGATATCTATTAATGGGAATCTCCATAGCCCGTTGATATGCCTAGTCGATGTGAGACTATCTTCTCCTTTTTTTTGTCTTCTCCACAACCACCATTCTATTCCACATATAATGCTATGTCCATGGCTCACGCTCATGTATTGCGTGAAATTTGAAAAGGTTTGAGAACATTAAAATATGAAACAATTGCTTGGCTTGTCATTGGGGTTGTGCATGATTTAAATATTTTGTGTGATGAAGATAGAGCATAGCCAGACTATATGATATTGTAGGGATAGCTTTCTTTAGCCATGCTATTTTGAGAAGACATGATTGCTTTGTTAGTATGCTTGAAGTATTATTATTCTTTTGTCAATATGAACTTTTATTTTGAATCATTTGGATCTTAACATTCATGCCACAAATAAAAGAAATACATTGAGAAATATGCTAGGTAGCATTCCACATCAAAAATTCTGTTTTTATCATTTACCTACTCGAGGACGAGTAGGAATTAAGCTTGGGGATGCTTGATACGTCTCCAATGTATCTATAATTTTTTATTGTTCCATGCTATTATATTACCCGTTTTGGATGTTTATGGGCTTTACTATACACTTTTATATCATTTTTTGGGACTAACCTACTAACTGGAGGCCCAGCCCGAATTGCTATTTTTTGGCCTATTTCAGTGTTTCGTAGAAAAGGAATATCAGACGGAGTCCAAACGGAATGAAACATTTGGGAGCGATCTTTTTGGAACAAACGCAATCCAGGAGACTTGGAATGGACGTCAAGCAGCAAACAAGGCAGCCACGAGGGTGCCCGGCGCACCCCTGGGGGAGGCGCCCCCTGCCTCGTGGCCCCCTCGTGGCTCAGCCGACCTACTTCTTCCTCCTATATATATTTATGTATCCCGAGAACATCCAAGAGCACCACGAAAAACTATTTCCACCGCCACAACCTTCTGTATCCGCGAGATCCCATCTTGGAGCCTTCGTAGGCGCTCCGCCAGAGGGGGAATTGACCATGGAGGGCCTCTCCATCATCACTAAGGCCTCTCCGATGAGTTGTGAGTAGTTTACCAAAGACCTTCGGGTCCATAGTTATTAGCTAGATGGCTTCTTCTCTCTCTTTGAATCTCAATACAAAGCTCTCCTCGATCTTCTTGGAGATCTATTCGATGTAACTCTTTTTGCGATGTGTTTGTCAAGATCCGATGAATTGTGGGTTTATGATCAAGTTTATCTATGAGAAATATTTTAATCTCCTCTGAATTCTTTTATGTATGATTGGTTATCTTTGCAAGTCTCTTCGAATTATCAGTTTGGTTTGGCCTACTAGATTGATCTTTCTTGCAATGGGAGAAGTGCTTAGCTTTGGGTTCAATCTTGTGGTGTCCTTTCCCAGTGACAGCAGGGGCAGCAAGGCACATATTGTATTGTTGCCATCGAGGATAAAAAGATGGGGTTTATATCATATTGCATGAGTTTATCCCTCTACATCATGTCATCTTGCTTAATGTGTTACTCTGTTCTTATGAACTTAATACTCTAGATGCAGGCATGAGTCGGTCGATGTGTGGAGTAATAGTAGTAGATGCAGGCAGGAGACGGTCTACTTGTTGCGGACGTGATGCCTATATACATGATCATGCCTAGATATTCTCATAACTATGCACTTTTCTATCAATTGCTCGACAGCAATTTGTTCACCCGCCATAATACTTATGTTATCTTGAGAGAAGCCACTAGTGAAACCTATGGCCCCCGGGTCTATTCTCTATCATATAAGTTTCCAATCTACTTTATTTTGCAATCTTTACTTTTCAATCTATATCATAAAAATACCAAAAATATTTATTTTATCATATTATCTCTATCAGATCTCACTTTTGCAAGTCGCCGTGAAGGGATTGACAACCCCTTTATCGCGTTGGTTGCGAGGTTCTTGTTTGTTTGTGTAGGCGCGTGGGACTTGTGAGGATCCTCCTGCTGGATTGATACCTTGGTTCTCAAAACCGAGGGAGATACTTATGCTACTTTGCTGCATCACCCTTTCCTCTTCAAGGGAAAAACCAATGCATGCTCAAGAGGTAGCATCATCTAAATGATACGTGATCCAAGTCAACTAAACCATGTCCGATCATCACGTGAGATGGAGTAGTCATCAATGGTGAACATCTCTATGTTGATCATATCTACTATATGATTCACGCTCGACCTTTTGGTCTCCAGTGTTCCAAGGACATGCCTGTACATGTTAGGCTCGTTGAGTTTAACCCGAGTATTCTGCATGTGCAAAACTGTCTTGCACCCGTTGTATGTGAACGTAAAGCCTGTCACACCCGACCATCACATGGTGTCTCAGCACAAAGAACTGTCGCAATGGTGCATACTCGGGGAGAACACTTATACCTTGAAATTTAGTTAAGGGATCATCTTATAATACTACCACCGTACTAAGCAAAATAAGCTGCAAAAAGATAAACATCACATGCAATCAAAATATGTGACATGATATGTCCATCATCATCTTGTGCTTTTGTTCTCCATCTCCAAAGCATTGTTATGATCTCCATCATCACCGGTCGACACCTTGATCTCCATCGCAGCTTTGTGGTCGTCTCGCAAACTATTACTTCTACAACTATCACCGCCACTTAGTGAAAAAGTAAAGCAATTACATGGCGTTTGCATTTCATACAATAAAACGACAACCATAAGGCTCCTGCCAGTTGCCGATAACTTCTACAAGACATGATCTTCTCATACAACAACGTATATCACATCATGTCTTGACCATATCACATCACAACATTGAAAGAGCAAGCATGCCCTTACATCATGTTTTCATGTTGATGATAATATACATGTAGGGGACTAACAATGGTTGTTAAGTAAATCTCAGGTGTTAGTCCCCGGTTTCATTGAAGTGTGTGGATCAAGAGCATATGAAGTGATTTTACTCAAGTATGAAGCATCCAAATTGATTTCATATTTATTTCCTTGAGTATAGGATCCCGCACTATTAAGAGGGGATCGATAGGGATAGTTTAAGGCTTGCTCATTTCACAAACATCCGTTCCAATTAGGCTATTTTTCCATCTTTGTATTCCCTGGTATGGTTCTGTCTCTGGCCTGCCGGATGTCCGGGCTTGACCCCCGGATGTCCGGGCTCATGGAGGATATACGGCCTGCAGGCTGGATATCCGGGCCTTGCTATCCAGAATGCACTTATGCTAGTATCATTTGCCGGATGTCCGGCCCTCTATGCCGGATGTCCGGGCCCTCATGCTGCGCCGGATGTCCGGTCTCTATCCCAGATGTCCGGCCTCTGCTACCCATGGAACAACTGTTTTTCTGTAACCCCTTAGTGATCGCGTCGGATGTCCGGCCATCTACCGGATGTCCGAGCCTTCCTGATATGCCGGATGTCCGGGCTTGGGCCCCGGATGTCCGGCTCCTCTGTTTTCTGCTCTGCTTCTGCCTTGTTCCTTGAGTGCATGTGCCAACCGGATGTCCGGCCCCTAGCCCGAATGTCCGGCCTGCCCGTTCACTTACACTACAACGGCCACATTTGTGCTCACAGTATATATAGCCCTTCTCCCCCACGGGAGAGGGGTGACCACTAACTTTGAACAAACCCTAGAACACATTTCTTACTCTCTCTTACTCCTCCACACCAAATCTTAGATCCCCAAGGCATTTGAGAGCAATTGAGAGAAGTTGTCCAATCAAGTGATAGATCCACTCCTTCTCCTTCTTTGCACCAAAGGAATTCGTGATTTGAGCAGGTCTTGAGCCTTCCCCCATCATTCTTGTTACTCTTGGAGGTTGGAGACTCCTAGGCGGTAGGAGTCTTTTGGAGAGGAATAGAACTTTGTGATTACCCTCGGAAAATTTGTGAGGGTTTGGAGACCACCCCAAGGTCTACCACTAGTGGTTGAGAAACGCCTCTGTGGTGTTGTCTCAAAGGGAGAATAGGGTGAGCCTTCATGGCGTTGGTGTGCCTTCGTGGTGACATCCACCTCTCTAACGGTGACTAGATTCCCTCCAAGGAAGTGAACATCGGCATACATCCTTGTCTCCCGGAGTTGCGGTTATTCCTAACCCTAACTCTCTACTTGTGGTTACTTGTCTCTTTGCACTTACTTACATCATATTGTGCTTGCTTACTTATGTGCTTGTGTTACTTGCTTAGTACTTAGTACTCACTTGCAATTGTTAGGCTCACATTCATATTCCGCATTATTGCCTAAAATTGCTAAGTAATAATTAAAATTTGTAATTGTACCTATTCACCCCCCTCTAGGTCCATCTCGATCCTTTCAATTGGTATTAGATCCTCGTGCTCTATTTTTATGGCTTAACCGCCCTAGAGCAAGATGAACCCGGATGGGACTCCCCTAGTTGCAGATCCGAAGGATAAAGGTGAGGCTTCTTCTGAAGTCAAGTCCTTTACATCTGAGGATCTGGAACGGGCCCTTGCTAAGCAAAAAGAGGAGCATGATGCTTCCCTTGAGGCCTTGGTCCAAATGAGATTAGCCACGTTGTACACGGTGCTTGCACCACTCTCGGGTGGTGCAACCTCGAGGCCAAATGTGCCTACTCCGTCACTTGGTCAACAACCTCCTAGCAATGAACACGCCAGTGTTCCTTGGCTTTATGCAAGACCTCAGGTTGAGATACCAAGATATAATCCTCAAGGCAAACCTCCTTTACTTAGTGCCACTTCCGATTTTGCATTGTGGAGAGTTGCTATGCAGGATCATCTTCAACATGGAAACGATGAGATGCTGGAGATCATGGAGTATGGTTATCATGTGGTTGATCCAAAGAACCCTACACCAAGAGAAATTTATGACAAGAATCTCAATGACACGTCAATCATGTGTATAAGGAGAGGTATGGATGAAAAGCAAAGGAGACCGTTCATACACATCACAAGTGCCAAGGAACTATGAGAAAGTATTATAAGATCCAAGACTGGCACCTCTACCCTCCGAAGTGCTCAATATGAAATTGCCAAGGGGGAATTGCAAAACTTTTGTATGGAGAAAGGTGAAACCCCCAATCAACTCCATGAGCGTCTCATGACTCTCACTGCCGATATTGAGTCATGTGAGTGTGACAAGACACGCGATGGATTCTACATGACTAAGCGATTCCTTGTGGATAAGTTGCTTCATGCTCTTGCCCCATATCACCATCAAATGGTGTGGGACATAAGACAACACCATACCTTCAAGGAAATGACTACAGATGACATCATATCCACCTTCCAACTATTTGAAGAGTCAAAGGCTAATGCCACAAAACATCTTGCAATGCATGGTACCCCATCATCAAAGATCAATCTTGCATTGAAGGCCAAGCATGTATGTGAAGATGAGCAAAGTGAAGAAGAAGAAGATGATGATGATGATGATGAAGATGGTGATGAGATTGAATCCGATGAGGGCCCTTCATATGAAGACATGGCTCTCTTTGTCAAGAAGTTTAGCGCGGGAAAATTCAAGGGAAGATTTCAAAAGAAGAAAGTAAGAAAATGCTACAACTGTGAGGAAACCAACCACTTATCCAACGAGTGCCCTTATGAGAAGAGAGAAGATAAACCAAGGTTTCCCAAGACCTTTTCCAAGAAGAAGTTGCCAAATCCTTTGAACTCCAAGCTCAAGAAGAGAGATGGCAAAGCAATGGTTGCTCAAGAAGAATCCAATCCGATGTTAGTGGTGTTATCGGAGTTGCTCAAGACTCTCAAAACACTTTGAGGTTAGTAAACAAGAGTGGTGATGTGGTCACCTACAACTACATGAAAGACTACAAGGGCAACGCTCACAAGTGCCTAATGGCAAAGGTCGTGGTTGAAGATGAGAGGACCAAAGCTCTCCTGACAAGGTCAAGGTAACTCCACAATCAAATCCTCCTCTTTTCACTCCTTCTACTCCTAGTGATGAGTATCTTGATGCGGAGGATAGTTATGAGGATGATGATCTAGATGATCCTATGATTGCTAAACTTAATAAGTTCATGTGCTCCCTCAAAGGAAAGAAGCTCGCTATGTTTCGTATGCTTATAGAGATGGTGAGTAAGCACACCATCACCATTAAGGAACTCAAAACCCTCGTCACCGAGGAAAAGGAAAAATGTGAAATCCTTGAGCGGAAAGTCCAATATGAGGAAGCACGAAATGATGAACTATGCTTAAAAATTGGTGCGAATATTGATGTTCATACTAATGATCTTGCCTCCTTGAAAATGGCTATTGACTCTTGTGAAGAGTTAATGAATGATAAAATTAAGCTTGTGAAGTCTCATGCTTCTCTCTCTAAGGATTGTGAGCTTCTATTCGTGTCTCTCAAGACTAAGGAAGGAGAGCTCACCGTTCTTACAAAGAGTTTTGAGACGCTCAAACTTACTTATCTTGAAACTGTAGCCAAGGCTTACTCTTCTCCTATTATCAATGTTGATGCTTGTACTACTAACTCTAGTAGTGATCTATCATCTATTCTTGAGGAAAATCACTTTCTCAAGGCTCAAATCGAGAAAGGTCTCATGACATGTGCTCAAGGGCAAAAGAATCTTGATGAGATATTGAGCCAACACAATGAGGTGTTTGCCAAAGAGGGACTTGGGTTTGATCCAAGCACAAGCAAGAAGAAGACATCCTCTCAAAAGTGCACAACCCCTCTAAAGGAAACATTTGTACGAGAAGGGCACAAGGAGAAAGGTAAGGTTGTGAGTGGGAAGGCCACAAGGGGCATGCCCACTCTCAACGAGCCTAAAGAGTTCATGCCTTCATCCTATGTACTTCGTAAGACTAAGGATGGAGAAGTTTATGCAAAATTTGTTGGTCCTTGAAATGCATTCAGGTTCTATGCTATTTGGGTCCCTAAGACCCTTGTGACTAACTTGATAGGTCCCATTGCAAAATGGGTGCCTCTAACCAAGTCTTAATTGTGTGTAGGTTGACTTCTCCGGTGGATTGAAATGGGTGATTGATAGTGGATGTACAAATCATATGACCGGAGATAGCAAATTGCTCTATGATTTCATGGAAGCTATTCAACCTTTCATGAGCATTATGTTTGGTGGATGTTCAAAAGGACAGGTACTCGGGTTGGGCAAGGTGTCTATCACAAATGACATGTCTCTTGCAAATGTCATGCTTGTCCAATCCCTTAAATACCATTTACTTTATGTTCGCCAATTGGCATCTATTGGTTATGATACACTCTTTGGACTAACGGATGTGAAAGTCTTTAAGAGAGATACTCTTGAAGTGGCCTTTGTTGGAGAGTTGGATGGCAACCTTTACACGGTTGATTTCTCGAAAGAGGGCACATTCCATGCAACTTGTCTAATGGCCAAGGCCGACAAGGGGTGGCTATGGCATCACCAGCTAGCCCATGTCGGCATGAGAAATCTTCAAGATCTCTTAAAAGGGAATCACATCCTTGGACTAACCAATGTCTCTTTTGAGAAAGATCGTGTGTGTAGTGCATGCATAGCCGGGAAGCAACATCAATCAAAGCACCCACCCAAGAACATTGTGTCTACTTCAAGGCCCCTGGAGCTCCTTCATGTGGATCTCTTTGGGCCCCTTCATGGGATAGTCTTGGTGGGAAAAAGTATGGACTTGTCATTGTTGATGATTACTCAAGACATACATGGGTGTTCTTCCTCAAGTCCAAGGACGAGACGAAGATCGCCTTCATTGATTTTGCCAAGCAAGCTCAATGGAAAATTGACAAAGAAATATTGGCAATAAGAAGTGACAATGGCTCTGAATTCAAGAACTATACCTTGGAAGAATTCCTTAGTGATGAAGGGATTGAGCATCAATATTCAGCTCCATACACTCCTCAGCAAAATGGTGTAGCCGAAAGGAAGAACCGTACACTTGTAGAGATGGCAAGGTCCATGTTGGATGAATACAAGTCACCACATAGTTTTTGGGCCGAAGCTGTCAACACCGCGTGCCATGCATCAAACCGGCTCTTCCTCCGCACTATATTGGAAAAGACTCCATATGAGCTTCTAAAAGGGAACAAGCCAAATGTCAAGTACTTTCGTGTATTTGGGTGCAAATGTTTCATCCTCAACAAAAGAGAACGGTTAGGAAAATTTCAATCCAAAACAATTGAGGGCATATTTGTTGGTTATGGATCAAACTCTCACGCCTATAGAGTCTACAACAAATCCAATGGATGTGTTGTAGAAACTTGTGACGTGGTGTTTGATGAATTTAACGGCTCCCATGGGGAGCAAGTTGATCTAAGTGATGTAGGTGAAGAAGATTCTTCTCAAGACATTTTGACCATGGGTGTCGGTGCACTTCTTCCTATGGAACAAGAACCTCATGATGATGAAGAAGAAGATGGAAGCCTCACACATCATCAAACTACTTCAACACCCGTACCATCACAAGTTCCTATTGCTCAACCTATGCCCTTAGCCCAAGTAGAAGAAGATGATCAAGTTCCTCTTCATGATAATCTTCAAGAACAAGATCATCATCAAGGGCAAGAACAAGAAAGTCCAATCATTGATGATGAACCTCAACAAATGCATTATGAACAAGAAGATCTTCATCCACACATTAATGATCTATATGTTGAGGACGTGGATGATGGACATGAAGTTGAACCTCGAGAAACTCTAACCTCCATCATGCCCCGAGTGGCCGGTCGCGTTGATGTTGACAAAATTCTCACCGGCATATTGGAAGGTAGAGTCACTCGTAGACATTTGACAAACTTTTGTGCTCACTTCTCTTTTGTGTCTAGTGTTGAGCCCCTCAAGGTACAAGACGCATTGATGGACAACGATTGGCTAGTTGCTATGCAAGAAGAGTTGAATAGCTTTGAACACAACCAAGTGTGGTCATTAGTCAAGAGGCCATCTACCGTGCACAACGTCATTGGAACAAAATGGATTTTCAAGAACAAGCAAGATGAAAATGGTGTAATCATCTATAACAAGGCAAGGTTAGTGGCACAAGGTTACTCACAAGTTGAAGGTTTGGACTTTGGTGAGACCTTTGCCCCCGTTGCCCGTCTTGAATCCATTCGCATCTTACTTGCTTATGCCGCTTTCAATGGTTTTACATTACATCAAATGGATGTGAAGAGTGCTTTTCTTAACGGTCCTCTACAAGAAGAAGTATATGTGTCACAACCACCCTGGTTCGTTGATCCCATTCACAAAGACTATGTGTATAAACTTCATAAGGCCTTGTATGGCCTCAAACAAGCACCCCGTGCTTGGTATGATCATTTGAAGAAGTTTTTACTCGATGATGGTTTTGTGAGAGGGGTAATCTATCCCACTCTTTTTACTAAGAGGGACAAGGGTGATTTGATCCTATGCCAAATCTATGTAGATGATATCATTTTTGGTTCTCCTAACATTCATCTGTGCAAGAAGTTTGCGGCTTCAATGACCAAGAATTTTGAAATGTCACTCAATGCGGACTTGAAGTTCTTTCTCGGATTTCAAATTCAACAATTTCAAGAAGGAATTTTCTTATCTCAAGCAAAGTACCTCAAGGATATCCTAGAGAAGTTTGGCATGTCTGATGCTAGTCCATGCAAGACACCCATGCCAACCAAAATTGCTCTCACTGAAGACACAAATGGTACTCCTTTCGACCCATCTATTTACCGCTCTATGATTGGTTCATTGCTTTATCTTTGTGCATCTAGACCAGACATCATGTTCAGTGTATGCATGTGTGCTAGATTTCAAGCTTTCCCTATGGAAAGTCATCATAAGGCGGTTAAGCATATTCTTAGATACCTTGTTCACACCCCAAAGTTAGGTCTATGGTACCCCAAGGATGCTAAGTTTGATCTCATTGGGTATATGGATGCGGATTGGGCTGGAGACAAAGTGGATCGTAAGTCCACATCCGGTGCATGTCAGTTTCTTGGACGCTCCTTGCTAAGTTAGTCCTTGAAGAAACAAAACTGTATTTCCCTCTCTACCACAAAAGCTGAATACATTGCAATCGCTAGTTGTGCAACTCAGTTACTATGGATGAGGCAAACTTTGAAGGATTACGGTATCACCTATAGACATGTGCCTCTTCTATGTGATAATGAAAGTGCCATCAATATTGCTGAGAACCCCAAAGATCATCTCCGCACCAAACACATTGATATTAGGTATCACTTCTTGAGATATCATGTTGAAAAGGGTGATATTCACATTGATCACATTGGTACAGATTTGCAACTGGCAGATATTTTCACCAAACCTTTGGATGAAGCAAGGTTTTGTCTACTTAGGCGTGAACTTGCTATCTTGGAGCTTGACAATATTATGTGAAATCTAGTACCCATTCATGCATGAATTTAATGTCTTGTCATGATGTAGGCATATATTTAGGGGGAGGCATTCAATTCATGAATATTCTCACCCTACATAATGCATAAAAATAACCAACACTCTCAAAGTTATCATGGTTCTCGAACTATGGTGCTTTAACATGATGGAGTCGTGACTATGTGCCCAAAGTCTACATCTTTGTGGCACTATGTTACATATGCTCAAACATGGTGACCTCGGTCATCGCTCATACATTGCTTGTGTGAACCTTTCGTACTTATTTTGGTAGGGCTGTTATTTCATTTTAGTATGACCTTAGAATTACTCAGGGAGTCACCTTTATAAATTCTCTCAAAACTCCGTGGCGGAGTCTATATCAAATCATATTAATTGTCTCCTTCCCAGTCTCCTTCTTGCCTGGATTTGTTGTCCAGTGGCCGGACATCCAGCCCCTCTGCCGGACATCCGGGCCCTGGACCTATAGCTGCCAGACATCCGGGCTTTTGGCGGACATCCGGGCCCTGATCCTATAGTTGTCGGTCCCTCACACGTCGGATATCCGGGCCCCTCCTCGGATGTCCGGCCCGTTGTCCCCCGGTTTCTTTGCTCTCTGACCTCCACTCGCCGGATATCTGGTCCAGGCCCCGGATATCCGGTCTGTCACCTACGGCCACACATAACTGGGGAGGGACTCGGCGTTGGGGGCAGTTTTCCCCATTTACTCCCGTTCCTCTTCCCCATCGCACCTCACAGCCGCCGCCGCCAGGCCCGTCACTCTGGTGCTGCCCCGGCCCTCTCCTCCAAGCTCCGGCCCCGATCTCCTGCTCACGGCTTCTCCTCCTCCCGATCTACGATTATATCCAATCCATTTCTTGGGTTGGGTTGTGAATCCCTCGGGAGGAACCGGTGTATTGTGGGAGCGACTGCCAGAGTTCCTCATGGCGCGGACCAAGAACTGCGGCCTCGATCGCCCCGAGCCCTCTTCCAAGGGTATGAATACTATCTCTCCTCCATTCCACTTCTATGGTGACCGAAAAGTTTTAGGGCATCACTCTCTCATGCATATCTGATGCCTTTAGCTCTCTTGAGTGTTGGTGTCTCTTGCCTAAGCCTAAACATCTGTCAGTGAACTCCGCTACTCAATTTAAATCATGGTCATGTCTCATTTTTTATCTACCACTGAACTTATTCTATGGTCATGCTCAAAATGGTCATCCCATTGTTTAAAGTTGTTTTATCCATGTTCATACTTATCGGTACCATCTCATCAGGATCTCTCATCCATTCCAGTTGTTCGCCGGCAAGGCTCAACCGACTCCGATGAGCATGCTCGGCCTAAGAAGAAGAAGACCACCACCGCTAAGAAGAAGAAGCGGGCACCATCCACTAGTCCGTCGGCCTCTGATCCAGATGATGCGGACTATGTTCGGGGGGAAGAGGATGTTTGTGCACCAAAACACTCCGTTGGACAGTCCAAGCCTGGTACTAGGAGGGCACCGATGGCTCATGTCCGTGGTTCTGCAATGCCCGTTGTCCATGGTCGTCGCATCTCCATGGAGCTTCCTGACAGCAGGGATCGCGCTCCTCGCAACTTCAAAATTGTAGGGGCAGCTCAATATCTTGCGTTTAGTCGGGATGTCAATCAATATGAGATGGTGACTGATGCGGAGGATCCTCGGTTCTGGACTCGTATGCAGCAGGATCTCTATTCCAGTTTTGTCCGTGGGCGTGGACTTGCTCCTCACTCATACTTGGATCTCAACTTTCTATGTGAGAATCCTGACATGTTTCCTAACAATCCGGTCAAGATCATTGATGAGATGACTCTCGGTCCAACAATGAACTTCAGGTGTGATTGGAATGAAGCTGCCATTCTACAGTTCTATGCCACCTGTTTCTTTGGTCCGGACAACACTCTCACTTGGATGACTGATAACACTACTCTGAGCATCACCTATGACAAGTTTGTTCAGATTTTGGGTCTCTCCGGTGTTGGCCATCGCATCCACAGTATGGATCCTGGGAGCAATCCCAAAATGATTGATGCTTGCTTGCCACTTATTAAACCTACCTCTCAGCTCACTAAAGAAGAACTTGCATATCCACTCAATGAGGTATCTATCTTCCGTGCCCCTTACTTCATCCTCTATCAGTGTGTGCTTCGCACTCTCTATCCTAAGAAGGGAGATCACTCGCGGGCTTACAACTATTGCATTGACTTGATGGTTCGTATGCATGACAAACCCACTGAGCCTCTGGACACAGCCCATTTCATTTGGCATGAGATCCGCCTTTGCAGTTTCATTCAGTCGCGCCAGTTTCCTCATGCTCCATTCATTCACGCTCTGATTGATCACATTGATCCCTTTGAGGTGGTCAAGACTGGTGTTCACTCTTGTTGGAAGCCTGCTCCTCATATGCACGTGGTGGCTGCTGCTCAGCCTACTGCTCCTTCTTAGTCTAGGAGGTCTGCTAGTGGGACTCAGCCCACTGGTTCCTCTATTCCATCTTCCTCGATGGCTCCCCGTGGTCGCTTAGCAATGTTCATCAGCAAAGCTCAATCTGCTATCATGAGGTCAATCACTTTTAGCTATCAGCAGAATCATGATGTTCAGAAGCGCCTCATCATCTCCAAGAATCAGCTCAAGCAGCGCCTCCGTAACCGTGGTAGTCTTGTGAGTGAGGATGATCCTATTCTCGCGGCTTCGTCCACCTCTACTTTCGGTTTCCCCTCTCGTGACGAGTATCCTGAGTTCTTTGATGATCTTGATGACATCCGCCAGGAGTGACCGAGTGCGTTTCGTTCTGCGCCCCTTTTTACTTGTTGTTGTCAAAGGGGGAGAAGTAGTATCTTAGTTTGGTCGTACTTGATGTATTAGCTCTTTGTGGTAGCCCTACTATTATTCCAACTTGTTATGTTGCTACCCATGTTATCATATTATCTTGATCATGTGAGATCATGTAAGACTATGTTGTTATCTTATTATCCTGATCATGTGAGACTATGTTGATTACCTTGTGGGTATGGATTTTTTTTTCTTTTCTTAGTCCATGTGTTATGGTGGTTTCATATGTGCATGCCTCTCTCATATATATCTTTTGGAGATACATATGCATCCTAACATATTCATCTCATGCTCACAATGAGGGGGAGCCAAATATAAATAGAAACATCAACATACTTTGTATTCTTGCTCTCATATTTGTCAATGCTGAGACTATTTATTACAACTGTGATACTACATGTGTGATTGTCATCAACAAACAAAAAGGGGTGATTGAAAGATCAATCACGCCCTTACATCATGTTTTGATGTTGATGACAATATACATGTAGGGGACTGAGGGAGTCCTGGATTAGGGGGTATCCGGACAGCCGGACTATATATGACATCCGGACTATTGAAGCGTGAAGATACAAGACTCAAGACTTCGGCTCGTGTCCGGATGGGAGTCTCCTTTGCATGGAAGACAAGCTTGGCGATTTGGACATTATATTTCCTTCCTTGTAACCAACTCCATGTAAACCCTAGCCCTCTCCGATGTCTATATAAACCGGAAAGGATGGTCCTTAGAAGGCCGATCACAATTACAATCATACCATCATAGGCTAGCTCTTAGGGTTTGGCCTCTATGATCTCATGGTAGATCTACTATTGTACTACTCATATCTTCAATATTAATCAAGCAGGAAGTAGGGTTTTACCTCCATCGAGATGGCCCGAACCTGGGTAAACATTGTGTCCCTTGCTTCATGTTACCATCAGCCTAAGACGCACAGATCGGGACCCCCTACCCGAGATCCGCCGGTTTCGACACCGACAGGGACTAACAATGGCTGTTAAGTAAATCTCAGGTGTTAGTCCTCAGTTTCATCGAAGTATGTGGATCAAGATCATACGAAGTGATTTTACTCAAGGATGAAGCATCAAAATTGATTTCATATTTATTTCCTTGAGTATAGGATCCCGCACTATTAAGAGGGGATCGATAGGGATAGTTTAAGGCTTGCTCATTTCACAAGCATCCATTCCAATTAGGCTATTGTTCCATCTTTGTATTCCCTGGTATGGTTCTGTCTCTGACCTGCCGGATGTCCGGGCTTGACTCCCGGATGTCTGGGCTCACGGCGGATATCTGGCCTGCAGGCCGGATATCCGGGCCTTGCTATCCAGAATGCACTTATGCTGGTATCATTTGCCGGATGTCCGGCCCTGTATGCCGGATGTCCGGGCCCTCATGCTGCGCCGGATGTCCGGGCTCTATTCCAGATGTCCGGCCTCTGCTACCCATGGAACAACTGTGTTTCTGTAACCCCTTAGTGATCGCGCCGGATGTCCGGGCCTTCCTGATATGCCGGATGTCCGGGCTTGGGCCCCGAATGTCCGTCCCCTCTGTTTTCTGCTCTGCTTCTGCCTTGTTCCTTGAGTGCCTGTGCCAACCGGATGTCCGTCCCGTAGCCCGGATGTCTGGCCTGCCTGTTCACTTACACTACAATGGCTACATTTGTGCTCACAGTATATATAGCCCTTCTCCCCCACGGGAGAGGGGTGACCACTAACTTTGAACAAACCCTAGAACACATTTCTTACTCCTCCACACCAAATCTTAGATCCCTAAGGGATTTGAGAGCATTTGAGAGAAGTTGTCCAATCAAGTGATAGATCCCCTCCTTCTCCTTCTTTGCACCGAAGGAATTCATGATTTGATCAAGTCTTGAGCCTTCCCCCATCGTTCTTGTTACTCTTGGAGGTTGGAGACTCCTAGGCGGTAGGAGTCTTTCGAAGAGGAATCGAACTTTGTGATTACCCTCGAAAAAGTTTGTGAGGGTTTGGAGACCACCCCAAGGTCTACTGCTAGTGGTTGAGAAACGCCTCCATGGTGTTGTCTCAAAGGGAGAATAGGGTGAGCCTTCGTGGCGTTGGTGTGCCTTCGTGGTAACATCCACCTCTCTAATGGTGACTAGCTTCCCTCCAAAGAAGTGAACATCGGCATACATCCTCGTCTCCCGGAGTTGCGGTTATTCCTAACCCTAACTCTCTACTTGTGGTTACTTGTATCTTTGCACTTACTTACGTCATATTGTGCTTGCTTACTTATGTGCTTGTGTTACTTGCTTAGTACTTAGTACTCACTTGCAATTGTTAGGCTCGCCTTCATATTCTGCATTATTGCCTAAAATTTCTAAGTAATAATTAAAATTTGTAATTGTACCTATTCACCCCCCCCCCCTCTAGGTCCATCTTGATCCTTTCAAACATGCCCTGCAAAAACAAGTTAGACGTCTTCTACTTTGTTGTTGCAAGTTTTACGTGGCTACTACGGGATTCTAGCAAGAACCGTTCTTACCTACGACACAAAACCACAACGGTGATTTATCAAGTTTGTTTTTTTAACCTTCAACAAGGACCGGCCACAGTCAAATTCGATTCAACTAAAGGAGGAGAAACAGACACCCGCCAGCCACCTTTATGCAAAACTAGTTGCATGTCTATCAGTGGAACCGGTCTCATGTGCGTGGACATGTAAGGTTGGTCCGGTCCGCTTCATCCCACAGTACCGTCGAATCAAAATAAGACGTTGGTGGTAAGCAGTATGACTATCACCGCCCACAACTCTTTGTGTTCTACTCGTGCATATCATCTATGCATAGACCTGGATCTTAATGCCACTGTTGGGGAACGTAGCATGCCATTTCAAAAAAAATCCTACGCACACACAATGATTTATCCATGGAGATGCATACCAATGAGGGGGAGAGTGTGTCTACATACCCTCGTAGACCGTAAGCGGAAGCGTTTGACAACGCGGTTGATGTAGTCGAACTTCTTCTAGCTCCGATCGATTAAGTCCCTAATGTATGACACCTCCGAGTTCTGCACATGTTCAGCTCGGTCAACATGACGGCATGGTGACGGTGATGGTGAAGTGGTCCTCACAGGGCTTCGCCTAAGCACCGTGAGAATATGACCAGGGGTGTAAACTGTGGAGTGGGGCGCCGCACACGGCTAGGCAATTGTCTGTTGTGTGCTAGGGTTCCCCCCCCCCACATATATATATATAGGTGGGAGGGAGAGGGTAGGCTGCCAGGAGGTGCCCCAAGTAGGTTGAGTCATACTTGGGCTCCTCCCAAGTGCCCCCCTTCCATATTTAGTCAGAGGGGGAAGGAAGGAGAGGAGGTGAGGGAAGGAAGGGGGAATCCTATTCCACTCTTTCCTTTCCCTTCCCCCCTTTCCTTCTCCTCCTAGGCCAGCCTATATGGGGGGCACACCAGCCCCTTGTGGCTGGTGTGTTTACCCTCTTGGCCCATAAGGCCCATATCTTTTGCCGGGGGTGCCCAAAACCCCTTCCGGTGATCCGATATGTACCCGGTACCCTCTGGAACACTTCCGATGTCCGATTACCATCGTCCTATATATCAATCTTTACCTCTAAAACATTTAGAGACTCATCGTCATGTCCATGTTCTCATCCGAAACTCCGAACAACATTCGGTCACCAAATCACATAACTCATATAATACTATATCGTTGATGTCTACTACACAACCTTCTTCTTGTAGACGTTGTTGGGCCTGCAAATGCACAGGTTTGTAGGACAGTAGCAAATTTCCCTCAAGTGGATGACCTAAGGTTTATCAATCCGTAGGAGGCGTAGGAAGAAGATGGTCTCTCTCAAACAACCCTGCAACCAAATAACAAAGAGTCTCTTGTGTCCCCAACACACCCAATACAATGGTAAATTGTATAGGTGCACTAGTTTGGCGAAGAGAAGAAGATACAAGTGCAAAATAGATAGTAGATATCGGTTTTTGTAATCTGAAATAATAAAAACAGCAAGGTAACAAGTGGTAAAAGTGAGCGTAAACGGTATTGCAATGAAGGGAAACAAGGCCTAGGGTTCATACTTTCACTAGTGCAAGTTCTCTCAACAATAATAACATAGATAGATCATATAACAATCCCTCAACATGCAACAAAGAGTCACTCCAAAGCCACTAATAGCGGAGAACAAACATAGAGATTATGGTAGGGTACGAAACCACCTCAAAGTTATTCTTTCGGATCGATCCATAAAAGAGTTCGTACTAGAATAACACCTTAAGACAAAAATCAACCAAAGCCCTAATGTTACCTAGATACTACATTGTCACCTCAAGTATCTGTGGGCATGATTATACGATATGCATCACACAATCTCAGATTCATCCAACCAACATAAAAGTACTTCCAAGAGTGCCCCAAAGCTACTACCGGAGAGTCAAGAACGTGTGCCAACCCCTATGCATAGGTTCCCAATGTCACGAAACCCGCAAGTTGATCACCAAAACATACATCAAGTGGATCAATAGAATAACCCATTGTCACCACGGTTATCCCACGCAAGACATACATCAAGTGTTCTTATAAAAGACTCAATCCGATAAAATAACTTCAAAGGGGAAACTCAATTCATCACAAGAGAGTAGAGGGGGAGAAACATCATAAGATCCAACTATAATAGCAAAGCTCGGGATACATCAAGATCGTGCCGTAGAGGGAACACGAGAGAGAACACGAGAGAGAGATCAAACACATAGCTACTGGTACATACCCTCAGCCTCGAGGGTGAACTACTCCCTCCTCGTCATGGAGAGCGTCGGGATGATGAAGATGGCCACCGGTGATGGGTTCCCCCTCCGGCAGGGCGCCGGAACGGGCTCCCGAGAGGTTTTTGGTGGCTACAGAGGCTTGCGGCGGTGGAACTCCCGATCTATCTTCTGTTCTGGAAGTTTTAGGGTACGTAGGTATATATGGGTGCAAGGGGTACGTCGGTGGACCTCCGGGGTGCTCACGAGGCATGGGGCGTGCCCTAGGGGGGTGGGCGCGCCCCCCACCCTCGTGGGCAGCCCGGGACTCCCCTGACGTGCACTCCAAGTCTATCAGGTGGGTTTCCTTTCAAAATTAACTTCTCCAGTTGATTTCGTTCCGTTTTGACTCCGTCTGATATTCCTTTTCCTCGAAACACTGAAATAGGCATAAAACAGCAAATCTGGGCTAGGCCTCCGGTTAATAGGTTAGTCCCAAAAATAATATAAAAGTGGATAATAAAGCCCAATATTGCCTAAAATAGTAGATAAAGTAGCATGGAGCAATCAAAAATTATAGATACGTTGGAGACGTGTCAAGCATCCCCAAGCTTAATTCCTGCTCGTCCTTGAGTAGGTAAATGATAAAAAGAGAATTTTTGATGCGGAGTGATACTTGGCATAATTTCAATGTAATTCTTCTTAATTGTATTATGAATATTCAGATCTGAAAGATTCAAGACAAAAGTTCATATTGACATAAAAATAATAATACTTCAAGCATACTAACTAAGAAATTATGTCTTCTCAAAATAACATGGCCAAAGAAAGTTATCCCTACAAAATCATATAGTCTGGCTATGCTCCATCTTCCCCACACAAAATATTTAAATAATGCACAACCCCGATGACAAGCCAAGCAATTGTTTCATACTTCAATAATCTCAAACTCTTTCAACTTTCACGCAATACATGAGCGTGAGCCATGGACATAACACTATATGTGGAATAGAATGGTGGTTGTGGAGAAGACAAAAAAAGGAGAAGATAGTCTCACATCAACTAGGCGTATCAATGGGCTATGGAGATGCCCATTAATAGATATCAATGTGAGTGAGTAGGGATTGCCATGCAACGGATGCACTAGAGCTATAAATATATGAAAGCTCAACAAAAGAAACTAAGTGGGTGTGCATCCACTTGCTTGCTCACGAAGACCTAGGGCACTTTTGAGGAAGCCCATCATTGGAATATACAAGCCAAGTTCTATAATGAAAAATTCCCACTAGTATATGAAAGTGACAACATATGAGACTCTCTATCAGGAAGATCACGGTGCTACTTTGAAGCACAAGTGTGGAAAAAGGATAGTAGCATTGTCCCTTCTCTCTTTTTCTCTCATTTTTTTTATTTGGGCCTTTTCTCTTTTTTATGGCCTCTTTTTTTTATTTGGGCTTCTTTGGCCTCTTTTATTTTTTTCGTCCGGAGTCTCATCCCGACTTATGGGGGAATCATAGTCTCCATCATCCTTTCCTCACTGGGACAATGCTCTAATAATGATGATCATCACACTTTTATTTTTTCTTACAACTCAACAATTACAACTCGATACTTGAACAAAATATGACTCTATATGAATGCCTCCGGCGGCTTTGCAATGAATCAAGAGTGACATGTATGAAATAATTATGAACGGTGGCTTTGCCACAAATACAATGTCAACTACATGTTCATGCAAAAAGCAATCTGACAAAAGTAATGTGTGTCATATGAACGGAACGGTGGAAAGTTGCATGGCAATATATCTTGGAATGGCTATGGAAATGCCATGATAGGTAGGTATGGTGGCTGTTTTGAGGAAGGTATATGGTGGGTGTATGGTACCGGCGAAAGTTGCGTGGCACAAGAGAGGCTAGCAATAATGGAAGGGTGAAAGGGTGTGTATAATCCATGGACTCAACATTAATCAAAAGAACTCATGCACTTGTTGCAAAAATTTAGAAGTCATCAAAAACCAAAGCACTACACGCATACTCCTAGGGGGATAGATTGGTAGGAAATGACCATCGCTCGTCCCCGACTGCCACTCATAAGGAAGACAATCAATAAACAAAATTGTGCTCCGACTTCATCACAAAGCGGTTCACCATACGTGCATGCTACGGGAATCACAAACTTCAACACAAGCATTCCTTAAATTCATAATCACCCCAACTAGCATTGCTTTGATATTATCACCTCCATATCTAAAAACAATTATCAAGCATCAAACTTATCTTAGTATTCAACGCACTCAAAAGAAAGTTTCACATATCTTGAATACCAAGTATATTAATATTAAGCAAATTACCATGCTATTAATGACTGTCAAAATAATCTAAGTGAAGCATGAGAGATCAATAGTTTCTTTAAAACAAATCCACCACTGTGCTCTAAAAGATCTAAGTGAAGTACTAGAGCAAAAATTATCATGCTCAAAAGATATAAGTGAAGCACAAAGAGTATTCTAGCAAATTCCAATTTGTGTGTGGCTCTCTCTCATTGAAGAATTTCAGATCTTGGTATTTCATTCAAACAGCAAGCAAAGCTAAAGAAAACTACAATGCAAGGATAGCACAACTCATGTGAAGAAGCAAAAACTTAGGCTCAACCGATACTAACCGATAGTTGTTGAAGAAGAAAGGTGGGATGCTTACTGGGGCATCCCCAAGCTTAGATGCTTGAGACTTCTTAAAATATTATCTTGGGGTGTCTTGGGCATCCCCAAGCTTGAACTTTTGTGTCTCCTTAATTCCTTTCATATCATGATTTCTCTTTTTATCAAAAGCTTCATTCACAACAAACTCAACAAGAACTCGTGAGATAGGTTAGTATAAACCAATGCAAAACCTTATCATTATTTACTGTAGCAAATCACTAAAATTATTATTCAACATTGAATACTAAATGCCTCTGAATATTTAATACCCATATCCTCAAATAGAACCATTAAACAAGCAAACATATGCAAACAATGCAACCATAACAGCAATCTGCCAAAACAGTACAGTCTGTAAAGAATGCAAGAGTATCAATACTTCCCTGACTCCAAAAACTATGAACTAAAATTCCCACTGTAATAAATTAATCATAGCTTAATATGAAAAAAGATTCAACGTTATACCATGCTCTGGCTTTTCTAGGGAATTTTTCCAACAGCGGTAAACTTTCTGTTTTCAAACAGCAACATGCAAACTAGCAAAATAAGCATGGCAAAGGCTATCCTTGACTTTTTTATTGAAACTAAAGATGAAAAACATTAATATAAATAACATAAAGGAAATACTAACAAAATAAAATGACGCTCCAAGCAAAACACATATCATGTGGTGAATAAAAATATAGCTCCAAGTAAAGTTACCGATAGACGAAGACGAAAGAGGGGATGCCTTCCGGGGCATCCCCAAGCTTAGGCTCTTGGTTGTCCTTGGATATTTCCTTGGGGTGCCTTGGGAATCCCCAATCTTAGGCTCTTGCCACTCCTTATTCCATAGTCCATCGAATCTTTACCCAAAACTTGAAAACTTCAACCACACAAAACTCAACACAAAACTCGTAAGCTCCGTTAGTATAAGAAAATAAAACCACCACTTAGGTACTGTAATGAACTCATTCTAAATTAATATTGGTGTAAAACCTTCTGTATTCTAACTTCTCTATGGTTCATACCACTTAATACTAGCCATAGATACATCAAAATAAGCAAACAACACAATGAAAACAGAATCTGTCAAAAACAGAACAGTCTGCAGTAATCTGTATCAAACGTATACCTATGGAACCCGAAAAAATATGAAATAAATTTATGGACCTGAGGAATTTGTCTATTAATCATCTGAAGAAAGAATCAACCTAACATCACTCTCCGGTAAAAAATGGCAGCCATTCTTGTGAGCGCAAAAGTTTCTGTTTTCTACAGCAAGATCATATAAACTTCACCCAAGTCTTCCCAAAGGTTCTACTTGGCACTTTATTGAAACAAAAGCTATAAAACATGATTAATACAGTATCATAATCATGTGGAAAAACAGAAACAGTAAGGGTAAATATTGGGTTGTCTCCCAACAAGCGCTTTTCTTTAATGCCTTTCTAGCTAGGCATGATGATGGCAATGATGCTCACATAAAAGATAAGAATTGAAACATAACGGGAGCATCATGAAGAATATGACTAGCACATTTAAGTCTAACCCACTTCCTATGCATAGGGATTTTGTGAGCAAACAACTTAGGGGAACAATAATCAACTAACATAGGAAGGTAACACAAGCATAGCTTCAAGAATTTAAGCACATAGCGAAGAAACTTGATATTATTGCAATTCCTACAAGCATATGTTCCTCCCTCATAATAATTTTCAGTAGCATCATGAATGAATTCAATAATATAACCAGCACCTAAAGAACTCTTTTCATGATCTACTAGCATAGAAAATTACTACTCGCCACATAAGCAAAATTCTTCCCATGAATAATAGTGGGAGTATTATAAGAGACTTGAACACTAAAAATTGTTTCCACATTAAAAGAGTAATGTTCAGAAAAAGGGTAATCATAATCATGACAAGTTTTATAATCATCACTACTTTTTATACCATAAGTTTCATCACAATAATCATCATAAGTAGCAACTTCGTTCTCATCATAATCGATTGAAACCTCTCCCAAGATAGTGGAATCACTAAATAAAGTTGACACTCTTCCAAAACCACTTTCATATTCATCACAAATAGATTCAACATCCTCCAAAATAGTGGGATCACTACTTCCTAAAGTTGACACTCTTCTGGACCCACGTTCATCAATATAATCATCATAGGTAGGAGACATGCTATCATCATAACAACTTTGCATATCAAAACTTGGGATGCTAAAAATATCATCTTCATTAAACGTAGAATCCCCAAGCTTGGGACAAACATTAATTTCAGCAAACATATTCTCAAATATTTCATACTCATCAAACATAGCTTCCCCAAGCTTGGGCCCTTTCATATCATAAGCATAATCACTCTCATCATTAAAAATATTGATAGCACCAATAGTATAGCAATTATCATCATCACAAAGAGTAGTAGGAGCAACATCATTTGGGAGGGATACCTTTTTACCTTTGTTGCTCCTTCTTTTATTTTTCTTCTTCACATTATGTGTAGGTTCAACCTTCCTCTTTGAGCTCCTTATTGATGAGATTGGTTGAATAGAAAGCTCCTCCTCGTTACCTGATTCATCATAAGAAATAATAGGAGGAGATTGGGAAGCCTCTTCCCGTTCATTAGTATTCTCTTCATCCTCTATTTGTTTTCTTTTCTTTATGTAATTGGCAATATAAGGATTTTCAATGCAATTCACCGCACAATACATATAAATTTCTTCTAGATCAAAATGAAGAATTCTATCAAGGGCAAATTCTGGAATAATCTTAGTTATACGTTTTATTTCTTCATAACCCAAGAGCAAACTAAGCTCATTATGATGTGCAAGGCAAATCAAGTTATCACAATTTTTGGATACGACACGATCATGAAACAATTTGCATTGGGTACTAAAATGATCACGTTCATTGCAAAGTTCACAAGTATGGCTAAGAAAAAATAAATTTTCAGCACATGCATCTAGCCTTTCTTGCAACCATTTAGTTTCTAAGTACTTATGCCTCTTGCAATATCTATCTTCCCTATTTGGTGTGTCCTTGCAAGCCCAATGCACTCCACAAAAATTGACATTTTTATAGGAGACATTTTCATCATAACTAGTGCAATCATCATTAGCATCATGGATATTCAAAGAATTCGTACTAACAACATTGCAATCATGCTCAACATTCAAAGATTTAGTGCCAAACAATTTAGAGATCTCTTCTTCTAGCACTTGAGTACAATTATCCTTTCCATCATACTCACGAAAGATATTAAAAAGGTGAAGCGTATGAGACAAACTCAACGCCATTTTTTTGTAATCTTCTTTTATAAACTAAACTAGTGCTAAAACAAGAAACAAAAAGATTTGATTGCAAGATCTAAAGATATACCTTCAAGCACTCACCTCGCCAAAAAAAGAGCTTAGTTGACAGAGTGTGAGTACCCTTTACCTAGCCTCCCCGGCAACGGCGCCAGGAAAGAGCTTGATGTCTACTACACAACCTTCTTCTTGTAGACGTTGTTGGGCCTGCAAGTGCACAGGTTTGTAGGACAGTAGCAAATTTCCCTCAAGTGGATGACCTAAGGTTTATCAATCCATAGGAGGCGTAGGATGAAGATGGTCTCTCTCAAACAACCCTGCAACCAAATAACAAAGAGTCTCTTGTGTCCCCAACACACCCAATACAATGGTAAATTGTATAGGTGCACTAGTTCGGCGAAGAGAAGAAGATACAAGTGCAAAATAGATAGTAGATATGGGCTTTTGTAATCTGAAATAATAAAAACAGCAAGGTAACAAGTGGTAAAAGTGAGCGTAAACGGTATTGCAATGATAGGAAACAAGGCCTAGGGTTCATACTTGTAACACCCCGGATACAACTTTCCATATTCATAACTCCAACTCTTGCCTTTTCCGGAGATGCGATATGATATTTCCTTCGTGGTTGGGTTTTTATCTTTTGTTTTGCGTTTTGTTCATGTTATGCATGTCATCTCATAGCATCATTCGCATTGCATCGACATCGTTTTCATAAAACTTGCATCCGCTCGTAGTTTCCGTGTCCCCCTTGCTTTTGTTGGCCGTTCCGAGACCAACGGGGTTTTCCATTCCCCTCTTGTCAAACCAACTAACCTCTCTCAGACCCCCTCGTGTGCGCGTCTGAAACCTGCCCGGACCCGACCCGGGCAGTCGTTACCGTTGGATCCAGATCATCCCCAAACATCCCGAAAACATCTCTGTTTTCTTATTTGGTCTCCCTAACCTATTTATTCTCGGCTGTTTGTTTTCGATCGGAGGGACCGGATAGCCCTAGGCTAAACCACTTGCTATATATATATGCATATGAAACCCTAGGCCTGTCCCATCCATTCATCAAATCCTCCCTGCCGCCACTTCTCTCTTCCTTGGGATCGCTCCCGATCCAAAATCCACCAACCAGAGCCAAATCCAGATCCTCTTTCGCCCTCCGACCACCTCCCTTGTTCTCCGTGCCGCTCCATTCCTAGCCTCCCACGCCCAGCCGCATCGAGCGCCCGCAGCTCCATTCCTGTGCGCCTCCTCTGCTCGGCCTCGCCGCCGTTCCGCCACCCCCAGCAAGCTCCGGTGACCAGCAGGTCCCCAGCGCCGCCCTTTTCCCCTGCCTCCTCTATTACCTGCTCTCGATCACCCTCTCTCTCATGTCCATGTCCCTCTCCCCGCCATGGACAGGTAACACCAAGCCGTCGGCCACCAGGAGCTCAAGACGGTGTCGCCCCATCGCCTGGATCCGTTGCTCCGTCCGGCCTCCCTCGCCTCTCCCGCGTCACCGGAGGTCGCCTCCGCCCGCGCATCTTCGTCCCGGAGCGCCTCCCTGCCATGGCCGCCCGAACCTGAAGCTCTATCCTGCCTCGTTCCACGCCTCGGCTTCGGCCAGAATGAATCGTCCCCGGCCTCCTCGTCAGACCGGTTCCCCGTGTCAAGTCCTCGTGTCGGCCCAGGTCGCGTGCCCCTGCCTCTCTCTTCTTTTCCGTCTCCATCTCTCTGCTCTCTCATGGTCTCTCTCTCGTTCTCTGCATAGGGACATGGCGCCGCTCGTTCTTCTACAAGCCAGAGCAAGGACCCGTAGGACCCCCGCCGTTCGGATCCGCAACCCCGTGCCTCCTCCTCGTACATGCCCGGCCACGCCATCGGAGCCCCGCAGGTCGCGCGCCCGCGAAGACTCTACTTCCAGTGCGCCGCTTTGTTCGTTCTCTGCCGTGTCAAGCTCGATCCGGTCCCTGTTGACCACGAGCGTCGGCTGGGTCCCAGCCGCGCAGGCCCAGCTCCCTTCGCCCGCGAGGCCCAGCTTCGTGCGCCCCTATTGGCCCAATGTGAGCAGCCCAGTCCCAGCAGATCTGGCCTGTGTCATGTTTTTTTACCGTCTGCGAATTTGTCTAACTTATCCAGTGTTTTCAGATTTACAGAAAACCCCCTGTTGTTCATGCATTAATAACTCTTGAACCGTGCATCGGATTAAAATGATTTAAACATGCAAAATGCTTAGAATTTTGTGTAGATTAATATTATGCCACTTTCATCCATGTTTAAAATGCTATTTGATTAAATTTGCTTAAATGCCATGTTAAAATGATTTATTTCATAACTAAATAACCGTAGCTCCGTTTTAAATAAACTTTATATGTAAATGGGGTGGAAAAATGCCTAGATTAACATGGTGCACTTTATTTTCCTGTTTAACAACTCTAAAATTATGTAATAGGCAGAACAGTACCAAAACTAGAATATGCACATGGGGATTTTCCGGAATTGTTGTTTTGTGGCTCCGACCTCATTTAAACTTGCTTAGATAGGTAGTTTTATTATGCCTCACCTCTTGCCATGTTTAACAACATTTAATTTTGTTTGGTAGCTTAAACGAGAGAGAACTAAATAATTGATGTGGTGTTTTGCATGTTGAGCTCCACTTAATTTGTAGGATTGTTTGTGCACTTTTCCATGCCATGCTCTTTAAACCGGACATGCATCATACTTGTCTGTGCATCATGCCATGTTTATGCTTGTGCATTTACCATGTTGTTTGTTTCTTTCCGGTGTTGCTTCATAGTTCCGGTAATGTTGCGATTGTGAGGATTCGTTCGACTACTCCCGTTCGTCTTCTTCATGGACTCGTTCTTCTTCCTAGCGGGATTTCATGCAAGATGACCGCTACCCTGGATCTCACTACTATCATTGCTATGCTAGTTGCTTCGTTCTATCGCTTTGCTGCGCTACCTATCACCTGTTTATCAAGCCTCCCATATTGCCATGAACCTCTAACCTTTGATACCTTTCCTATGCAAACCGTTGTTTGGCTATGTTACCGCTTTTGCTTAGCCCCTCTTATAGCGTTGCTAGTTGCAGGTGAAGTTGAAGATTTCTCCATGGTGGACAGGATTTTGGTTGGGATATCACAATATCTCTTATATTATTAATGCATCTATATACTTGGTAAAGGGTGGAAGGCTCGGCCTTATGCCTGGTGTTTTGTTCCACTCTTGCCGCCCTAGTTTCCGTCATACCGGTGTTATGTTCCCGGATTTTGCGTTCCTTACGCGGTTGGGTGATTTATGGGACCCCCTTGACAGTTCGCTTTGAATAAAACTCCTCCAGCAAGGCCCAACATTGGTTTTACCATTTGCCTCACCTAGCCCTTTTTTCCCTTGGGTTTCCGGAGCCCGAGGGTCATGTTTATTTTAGCCCCCCCGGGCCAATGCTTGTCTAAGTGTTGGTCCAAACCGAGCGATGTCCGGCGCCCCCTGGGCAATCAGGGTCTATGCCAACCCGACGTCTCGCTCATCCAGTGTGCCCTGAGAACGAGATATGTGCAGCTCCTATCGGGATTTGTTGGCACAGTGGGAGGCTTTGCTGGTCTTGTTTTACCATTGTCGAAATGTCTTGTAAACCGGGATTCCGAGTCTGATCGGGTCTTCCTGGGAGAAGGTATATCCTTCGTTGATCGCGAGAGCTTATCATGGGCTAAGTTGGGACACCCCTGCAAGGTATTATCTTTCGAAAGTTGTGCCTGCGGTTATAGGCAAATGGGAATTTGTTAATGTCCGATTGTAGATAACTAGACACCAGATTCGAATTAAAATGCATCAACTGTGTGTGTAGCCGTGATGGTCTCTTTTCGGCGGAGTCCGGGAAGTGAACACGGTTTTGGGTTATGATTGACGTAAGTAGGAGTTCAGGATCACTTCTTGATCATTGCTAGCTTCACGACCGTTCCTTTTGCTATCTTCTCGCTCTTATTTGCGTATGTTAGCCACCATATATGCTTAGTCGCTGCTACAACCTCACCACTTTACCACTTCCTTTCCCTTTAAGCTTTGCTAGTCTTGATACCCATGGTAATGGGATTGCTGAGTCCTCGTGGCTCACAGATTACTACAACAATAGTTGCAGGTACAGGTTATGCGATGATCATGACACGAGAGCGATGTTGCTTGTTTTGGAGTTCTTCTTCTTCGGCTTCTTCTTTGATCAAGGGATAGGTTCTAGGTCGGCAGCCTGGTATAGCAGGGTGGATGTCGTTTGAGTTTCTGTTTGTGTTCATCCGTAGTCGGATGTTGCTCTTATGTATTGTGATGTTGTATTCGTGTGGCATTGTATGCCTCTTGTATGTATCCCCATCTATTATGTAATGTTGATGTAATGATATCCACCTTGCAAAAGCGTTTCAATATGCGGTTCTATCCTTGGTGGGACCTTCGAGTCTCTTTAGGATAGTATCGCATATTGGGCGTGACAAGTTGGTAATCAGAGCCTCGACCGACCATAGGAGCCCCCTCCCGTTGTTGAGTCTAGAAGAAAACTATTTTGAGTCTTAGGATTATATATATGTCGGAGAGTAGGATTCTTTTTACTCCTCAGCCCGTTCGTCGCTCTGGTGAGGTCTCCTGACGTAGATGTTTTGTCTTTCCTCTCCTCAAATTTCACTAAATTTTTTTTAGGATCACGCGGGTATCTTGGAATCGTTCCGATGGTTTTGTGACGAGAACATTGTTCTTGGTGCCTCCTGTCTATTATGTGGCATTGACCCAGGGAGTTGAGCTCCGAGGTGTTGTCGTCACAATTTTATCGTTGCTGTTCTGGAATACCTGAGTTTTGCCGACATCGAAAATCTCTTTTATGCAGTTGTTGGTGAGATAACCTCGACGTCACCCAGTACTGGGGAGTTCGGGAGTATTGCCATAACTCGTATAACGGATGCTTTTTGAAGGTTGAGGTACACGATTTCCGGAGTTTTCTTGGTTATGTATTGACAGATGGATACAGCTGGATGTAGGGATTGTTAGTTTGGGTGAGATATATTGCTTCCCCTTTATCCCCAACACCAGATTGTATAACCAGAAAGTTTCGGGAGTTTTATAGGTGGGAATTCAAGTAGCTCCTAGAATATCTTTCCGACAGATGCATGATATGGGATTGGGTAAATCTCTATCATATGTATTTGTTCCGGCTTATTCTGCAAGCCAAATCCTTTGTTTTGTTTTATTTGTGGTATTCGAGTTGCTTCGAAGTCAAATGTTGAATCCATACCTTTCCTAAATGGTGTTCTCATATTTCTATGGGAGTACTAATCCTTTTGATCATCGAGATTGTAATGTCAATTCTTTCCGACCGGTGTGCTTCTCTTCAAGTGGATCAGATCATTTCAACATCCGCAAGATCAATTCTAAGTTTTCTCAACGGAATCCGTTTCATCTGTCCCCAAGTTACCTTTGTTTTCCCGCCCTCCCACCCTTTTTCTACAAGGACTCATATATTTTAATCAAGTATCCATTTATTCGTGTGAAGTCTCTTCACTCTTTTCAATCAGTGTTCTTATCCGATGATTCTCGGGAAGATACTAACGGAACTTCGAGTTCATCATTTTTCATTCTTGTATTCTTCTCCGGTGGATTAATTTCAAGTTTCGGTGTTGATAATATCTCTTCCTGTTGTTTCACATATCTTCCCATATGAATTTCTTATCCAAGGCTCTATTATTTATTCACCTCTCCCAGTTCATATCCGGAGTGCTGAAGATATCTCGAAAGATTTGTGTTTCCATTCTTAATCCGTTCAAGATATTTCGAGGTTGTTATCTCATTCAAGTCATTTAATTCAACCGGTGCAATTTCCCTTTCAAGTAATTTTTCGAAGGTGTATATTTTGAGTGGGCCCTAACCCACAGGTCTTTTCCCAGGATCTTACCTGACTCTTCTAATTATTCCGGAGCCATTCCTAATTCTTTTCAAGTGTGACGTAAGAATGGATTCCATCAGTCATATGCATTCTCCAAGATCGTTTTCAAATTCTTTTCATCGTTGATTCAACCTTTCTATTCTTCATTTCGGAGTATCTCAACAATTCATGGTGGTGTTCTCGTTGTCATTCTCGGATTTTGAAGACCGAAGAAGGATTTCTCTTAAATTTTGCTCCATTCTCTTCAAGATTCATGGTTCTAGCTTGATGCCACCCTCTCATAATTGTTTTCAATTGTGAGAATTCTTTTCAACCATCCGACGGATTTCAAGAGTTGCTTCCTTTCTCAATCATCCAAAGGCCATCATTTCTGAATATTACTCATTCTCAGCCTTCAGCTCTTGTTCTCCAAAACTTACCGGTGAATCGTTCAAATATCCTCTAATCAGTTCACGTTCTCTTCGTTCTCATGTATTTAAATTCCCTCAAGTATCTTCATTCCTTTTCCAATTCTTCCCAGTGAATTGTGCCTTTGCTATGTTCATTTTCAGTTCTTATGGTGGTTCGTTCAAGATTTCACTTCCTTTGTTATCATATCAATTCATTCGTTGTTTCCAATCCTACCGGTGTTTCCATCAAGACCTTCTCAAGTTTACGCTATATCCCTCTTAATCCTTTCTACGAGAATAAGTAGTATGCCAAATCCGTTGCTTGTCATCAATTTAAATTGGTGAAGGATAGGCATAACGTAATTCTTATTATTGTTTCATCCAAGTAATCTAGTTTCTTCTTTCCGGAGTTGTTCATCATGTCACATTTCCCGGTTCGAGATGTTTCATCTTTTCGTTTCCGGAGTTCCATGTTTTCTCGGTTATATCGTCGCAAAGCTCCATCTAAATCATCGCAAGGCTTCACCTTGTGTTTTCAACCTCTCTTTCTTTCTATCATCCTTTTATTACCGGAGTTATGGATGCTCTACATGGTGGTTCGTCAAGGATTCTTTTCATTCTTCAATAATTCTTCAAGATTTCTCTCGAAGTTATGACCCGCCAAGCTATACTCAAAAGTAAACATGGTGCTCAACACATGTTTTGTTTTGAGGAGTTCAAGTATTCTTCTTCTTGCATTTCGAAGTGCAATTCTTTCTACCTTATCTTTTCAGGTGGTGTTATGTCACTCTTGACAATTTCCCTTCGTGATTCAAGTTGTCAAGAATGAGATATTGTGAAACCATCATTTTCTCTTCGATCATGAATTGTTTCAACCCATATTAATCTCTCTGTTGGAGTTATCTTGTGTCATATTTCACCTAAAGCCTTCCATTGGGAATGTTGCTATTTGTGGTGCTTATCATTGATCCAAGCTTTCTCCATATCCTTCTCGGTGAAATAGGTTTTTCATCTCTTCGTTGATCTCAAACAAGCAATTGTTTTTCGTTAGTGGCAGAATGTCATCTCATAGTCTTGAGATGTTTCCATAAGCCCATTACAAGCTTATTCTTTTCGTTGTTGGTTTTCCAACAACCCCGTTTTAACCTTCTTGCAAGGATGCTTTCCAAGTTCATTTGTGGCAGAAGTTGGCATTTTCTTCTCCATTCTTCTATTTCAATGATCTATCTTCTATTCTTTCTTCTGGAGGCATGCTGATGTTGCTCTCTTCACTCATCATCTCGATTGTGAGGATCGTGTTCTTTTCGTGCTTATCCATTTAACCGCAGTGTTGTGTCTTCTCTACAAGTTCTTTTCATCTTATCAAGTTTTCCTTCTCCTTTCAGTCGGAGTGCTGCCCAAATTATATCAATCTTATTCCTTCTCTATCTAGTTTTAATCGGAGTGGTTTCAATATCTATCTTATCACTAAACCTCTTCGTACTCGTCGTATCCCTTGTTCCTCTTTTCTAACAGAGTGTTTTCAACTATGTTCATCTTCGTTGTTTTCTTTCTTTCATATTGCTCAACCTCTCAAGGTTCGTGGTTTCACTCATTCATCAAAGAAGCAACTTAGTTTACCTCTTCTCTTCATCTTCCGTTTCTCTCCGGTGCCATCCTAGATCTCGGGACGAGATCCTCTCGTAGTGGTGGAGTGTTGTAACGCCCCGGATACAACTTTCCATATTCGTAACTCCAACTCTTGCCTTTTCCGGAGATGCGATATGATATTTCCTTCGTGGTTGGGTTTTTATCTTTTGTTTTGCGTTTTGTTCATGTTATGCATGTCATCTCATAGCATCATTCGCATTGCATCGACATCGTCTTCATAAAACTTGCATCCGCTCGTAGTTGCCGTGTCCCCCTTGCTTTTGTTGGTCATTCCGAGACCAACCGGGTTTTCCATTCCCCTCTTGTCAAACCAACTAACCTCTCTCAGACCCCCTCGTGTGCGCGTCCGAAACTTGCCTGGACCCGACCCGGGCAGTCGTTACCGTTGGATCCAGATCATCCCCAAACATCCCGAAAACATCTCCGTTTTCTTATTTGGTCTCCCTAACCTATTTATTCTCGGTCGTTTGTTTTCGATCGGAGGGACCGGATAGCCCTAGGCTAAACCACTTGCTATATATATATGCAGATGAAACCCTAGGCATGTCCCATCCATCCATCGAATCCTCCCCGCCGCCACTTCTCTCTTCCTTGGGATTGCTCCCGATCCAAAATCCACCAACCAGAGCCAAATCCAGATCCTCTCTCGCCCTCCGACCACCTCCCTTGTTCTTCGCGCCGCTCCATTCCTAGCCTCCCACGCCCAGCCGCATCGAGCGCCCGCAGCTCCATTCCCGTGCGCCTCCTCTGCTCGGCCTCGCCGCTGTTCCGCCACCCCCAGCAAGCTCCGGTGACCAGCAGGTCCCCAGCGCCGCCCTTTTCCCCTGCCTCCTCTGTTACCTGCTCTTGATCCCCCTCTCTCTCATGTCCATGTCCCTCTCCCCGCCATGGACAGGTAACACCAAGCCGTCGGCCACTAGGAGCTCAAGACGGTGCCGCCCCATCGCCTGGATCCGTTGCTCCGTCCGGCCTCCCTCGCCTCTCCCGCGTCACCGGAGGTCGCCTCCGCCCGCGCATCTTCGTCCCGGAGCGCCTCCCCGCCATGGCCGCCCGAACCTGAAGCTCTATCCTGCCTCGTTCCACGCCTCGGCTCCGGCCAGAACGAATCGTCCCCGGCCTCCTCGTCAGACCGGTTTCCCCTGTCAAGTCCTTGCGTCGCCTCAGGTCGCGTGCCCCTGCCTCTCTCTTCTTTTCCCTCTCCATCTCTCTGCTCTCTCATGGTCTCTCTCTCCTTCTCTGCACAGGGACATGGCGCCGCTCGTTCTTCTGCAAGCTGGAGCAAGGACCCGTAGGACCCCCGCCGTTCGGATCCGCAACCCCGTGCCTCATCCTCGTACATGCCCGGCCGCGCCACCGGAGCCCCGCAGGTCGCCCGCCCGCGAAGACTCTGCTTCCAGTGCGCCGCTTTGTTCGTTCTCTGCCACGTCAAGCTCAATCCGGTCCCCATTGACCGCGAGCGTCGGCTGGGTCGCAGCCGCGCGGGCCCAGCTCCCTTTGCCCGCGAGGCCCAGCTCTGCGCGCCCCTGTTGGCCCAATGTGAGCAGCCCAGTCCCAGCAGATCTGGCCCGTGTCATGTTTTTTTTACCGTCTGCGAATTTGTCTAATTTATCCAGTGTTTTCAGATTTACAGAAAACCCCCTGTTGTTCATGCATTAATAACTCTTGAACCGTGCATCGGATTAAAATGATTTAAACATGCAAAATGCTTAGAATTTTGTGTAGATTAATATTATGCCACTTTCATCCATGTTTAAAATGTTTAAAATGCTATTTGATTAAATTTGCTTAAATGACATGTTAAAATGATTTATTTCATAACTAAATAACCGTAGCTCCGTTTTAAATAAACTTTATATGTAAATGGGGTGGAAAAATGCCTAGATTAACATGGTGCACTTTATTTTCCTGTTTAACAACTCTAAAATTATGTAATAGGCAGAACAGTACCAAAACTAGAATATGCACATGGGGATTTTCCAGAATTGCTGTTTTGTGGTTCCGGCCTCATTTAAACTTGCTTAGATAGGTAGTTTTATTATGCCTCACCTCTTGCCATGTTTAACAACATTTAATTTTGTTTGGTAGCTTAAACGAGAGAGAACTAAATAATTGATGTGGTGTTTTGCATGTTGAGCTCCACTTAATTTGTAGGATTGTTTGTGCACTTTGCCATGCCATGCTCTTTAAACCGGACATGCATCATACTTGTCTGTGCATCATGCCATGTTTATGCTTGTGCATTTACCATGTTGTTTGTTTCTTTCCGATGTTGCTTCTTAGTTCCGGTAATGTTGCGATTGTGAGGATTCGTTCGACTACTCCCGTCCGTCTTCTTCATGGACTCGTTCTTCTTCCTAGCGGGATTTCATGCAAGATGACCGCTACCCTGGATCTCACTACTATCATTGCTATGCTAGTTGCTTCGTTCTATCGCTTTGCTGCGCTACCTATCACCTGTTTATCAAGCCTCCCATATTGCCATGAACCTCTAACCTTTGATACCTTTCCTATACAAACCGTTGTTTGGCTATGTTACCGCTTTTGCTCAGCCCCTCTTATAGCGTTGCTAGTTGCAGGTGACGTTGAAGATTTCTCCATGGTGGACAGGATTTTGGTTGGGATATCACAATATCTCTTATATTATTAATGCATCTATATACTTGGTAAAGGGTGGAAGGCTCGGCCTTATGCCTGGTGTTTTGTTCCACTCTTGCCGCCCTAGTTTCCGTCATACCGGTGTTATGTTCCCGGATTTTGCGTTCCTTACGCGGTTGGGTGATTTATGGGACCCCCTTGACAGTTCGCTTTGAATAAAACTCCTCCAGCAAGGCCCAACATTGGTTTTATCATTTGCCTCACCTAGCCCTTTTTTCCCTTGGGTTTCCGGAGCCCGAGGGTCATCTTTATTTTAGCCCCCCCGGGCCAATGCTTGTCTAAGTGTTGGTCCAAACCGAGCGATGTCCGGCGCCCCCTGGGAAATCAGGGTCTATGCCAACCCGACGGCTGGCTCATCCGGTGTGCCCTGAGAACGAGATATGTGCAGCTCCTATCGGGATTTGTCGGCATAGCGGTAGGCTTTGCTGGTCTTTTTTTACCATTGTCGAAATGTCTTGTAAACCGGGATTCCGAGTCTGATCGGGTCTTCCTAGGAGAAGGTATATCCTTCATTGATCGCGAGAGCTTATCATGGGCTAAGTTGGGACACCCCTGCAGGGTATTATCTTTCGAAAGTCGTGCCTGCGGTTATAGGCAGATGGGAATTTGTTAATGTCCGGTTGTAGATAACTTGACACCAGATTCGAATTAAAATGCATCAACCGTGTGTGTAGCCGTGATGGTCTCTTTTCGGCGGAGTCCGGGAAGTGAACACGGTTTTGTGTTATGATTGACGTAAGTAGGAGTTCAGGATCACTTCTTGATCATTGCTAGCTTCACGACCGTTCCTTTTGCTATCTTCTCGCTCTTATTTGCGTATGTTAGCCACCATATATGCTTAGTCGCTGCTACAACCTCACCACTTTACCACTTCCTTTCCCTTTAAGCTTTGCTAGTCTTGATACCCATGGTAATGGGATTGCTGAGTCCTCGTGGCTCACAGATTACTACAACAACAGTTGCAGGTACAGGTTATGCGATGATCATGACGCGAGAGCGATGTTGCTTGTTTTGGAGTTCTTCTTCTTTGGCTTCTTCTTTGATCAGGGGATAGGTTCCAGGTCGGTAGCCTGGGCTAGCAGGGTGGATGTCGTTTGAGTTTCTGTTTGTGTTCATCCATAGTCGGATGTTGCTCTTATGTATTGTGATGTTGTATTCGTGTTGCATTGTATGCCTCTTGTATGTATCCCCATCTATTATGTAATGTTGATGTAATGATATCCACCTTGCAAAAGCGTTTCAACATGCGGTTCTATCCTTGGTGGGACCTTCGAGTCTCTTTAGGATAGTATCGCATATTGGGCGTGACAATACTTTCACTAGTGCAAGTTCTCTCAACAATAATAACATAGATAGATCATATAACAATCCCTCAACATGCAACAAAGAGTCACTCCAAAGCCACTAATAGCGGAGAACAAATGTAGAGATTATGGTAGGGTACGAAACCACCTCAAAGTTATTCTTTCGGATCGATCCATAAAAGAGTTCGTATTAGAATAACACCTTAAGATACAAATCAACCAAAGCCCTAATGTCACCTAGATACTCCATTGTCACCTCAACTATCCATGGGCATGATTATACGATATGCATCACACAATCTCAGATTCATCCAACCAACATAAAAGTACTTCAAAGAGTGCCCCAAAGCTACTACCGGAGAGTCAAGAACGTGTGCCAACCCCTATGCATAGGTTCTCAATGTCACGAAACCCGCAAGTTGATCACCAAAACATACATCAAGTGGATCAATAGAATAACCCATTGTCACCACGGTTATCCCACGCAAGACATACATCAAGTGTTCTCATAAAAGACTCAATCCGATAAACTAACTTCAAAGCGGAAACTAAATTCATCACAAGAGAGTAGAGGGGGAGAAACATCATAAGATCCAACTATAATAGCAAAGCTCGGGATACATCAAGATCGTGCCATAGAGGGAACATGAGAGAGAGAGATCAAACACATAACTACTAGTACATACCCTCAGCCTCGAGGGTGAACTACTCCCTCCTCGTCATGGAGAGTGCCGGGATGATGAAGATGGCCACCGGTGATGGGTTCCCCCTCCGGCAGGGCGCCGGAACGGGCTCCCGAGAGGTTTTTGGTGGCTACAGAGGCTTGCAGCGGCGGAACTCCCGATCTATCTTCTGTTCTGGAAGTTTTAGGGTACGTAGGTATATATGGGTGCAAGGGGTACGTTGGTGGACCTCCGGGGTGCTCACGAGGCAGGGGGCGCGCCCTAGGGGGGTGGGTGCGCCCCCCCACCCTCGTGGGCAGCCCGGGACTCCCCTGACATGCACTCCAAGTCTATCAGGTGGGTTTACTTCCAAAATTAACTTCTCCAGTTGATTTCTTTCCATTTTGACTCCGTCTGATATTCCTTTTCCTTGAAACACTGAAATAGGCATAAAACAGCAAATCCGGGCTGGGCCTCCGGTTAATAGGTTAGTCCCAAAAATAATATAAAAGTGGATAATAAAGCCCAATATTGCCTAAAACAGTAGATAAAGTAGCATGGAGCAATCAAAAATTATAGATACATTGAAGACGTATCAATCGTCAATGAACGTTAAGCATGCGGACCCTGCGGGTTCGAGAACTATGTAGACATGGCCGACACACCTCTCCGGTCAATAACCAATAGCGGAACTTGGATGCTCATATTGGTTCCTACATATTCTATGAGATCTTTATCGGTCGAACCGTTATGACAACATACGTAATTCCCTATGTCCATCGGTATGTTACTTGCCCGAGATTCGATCGTCGGTATCTTCATACCTAGTTCAATCTCGTTACTAGAAAGTCTCTTTAATCGTTCCATAATACACCACCTCATGACTAACTCCTTAGTCGTTTGCTTGCAAGCTTATGATGTGCATTACCGAGAGGGCCCATAGATACCTCTCCGATACTCAGAGTGATAAATCCTAATCTCGATCTATGCCAACTCAACAAACACCTTTGGAGATACCTGTAGAGCATATTTATAATCACCCAGTTAAGTTGTGACGTTTGATATCACACAAGGCATTCCTTTGGTATCCGGGAGTTGCATAATCTCATAGTCGAAGGAATATGTATTTGACATGAAGAAATCAATAGCAATAAAAACTAAACGGTCATTATGCTAAGCTAACGGCTGGGTCTTGTCAATCACATCATTCTCCTAATGATGTGATCCCGTTATCAAATGACAACTCATGTCCATGGTTAGGAAACCTTAACCATCTTTGATCAACGAGCTAGTCAAGTAGAGGCTCACTAGGGACGCAGTGTTTGTCTATGTATTCACACATGTATTTAGGTTTCCGATCAATACAATTCTAGCATGAATAATAAACATTTATCATGAACAAGGAAATATAAATAACAACTTTATTATTGCCTCTAGGGCATATTTCCTTCAACATGGTGATAACGAAGGCGTAGGGGAAGTAGTGGATCGGTGGCGAGTGAAAGATCGTGGATGTCGCCTAGAAGGGGGGTGAATAGGCACTTTAAAATAATTATGGTTTAGGCTTGAACAAATGTGGAATAATCCTAGCGCTTAATTCAAGCACAAAACCTACAACAACTAGGCGCACCTATGTGCACCAACAACTTATGCTAAGGAAGATAAACTACTAAGTGATAGCAAGATACATGACAAGAAACAATATGGCTATCACAAAGTAAGGTGCATAAGTAAAGGAATCGGGTAAGAGATAACCAAGGCATGCAGAGACGACGATGTATCCCGAAGTTCACACCCTTCCAGATGCTAATCTTCGTTTGGAGAGGTGTGGAGGCACAATGCTCCCCAAGAAACCACTAGGGCCACTGTAATCTCCTCACGCCCTCGCACAATGCAAGAAGTTGTGATTCCACTAAGGGACCCTTGAGAGCGGTCACCAAACCGTACAAATGGCAACCCTTGGGGGCGGTCACCAAACCCGTACACTTTGGCAACCCTTGGGGGAGGTCACCGAAACCCGCCAAATTGCCCGGGGCGATCTCCACAACCTAATTGGAGACCCTGACGCTTTCCCGGAGCTTTACACCATAATTATTGAACTCCGAACACCACCAACCGTCTAGGGCACTAAGGCACCCAAGAGGAACAAGCTCAAGGGTACCAAGCACCCAAGAGTAATAAGCTTCTCAACTTCACTCCCACGAATCACCTTGGAGAACTCAAACTGGTGCACCAAATGCAATGGCAAGGGCACACGGAGTGCCCAAATCCTTCTCTCCCAAATCCCACCAAAGCAACTAATGCTAGGGAGGAAATGAGAAAAAGAACTAAGAAGAGAACACGAAGAACTCCAAGATCTAGATCCAAAGGGTTCCCCTAACATATAGAAGAAAGTGATTGGTGGAAACATAGATCTAGATCTCCTCCCCCCCCCCCCCCCGCCCAAAAAAAATAGCAATAATCCATGGAGGGATTGAGAGATAGCAAGCCCGAAGAAGGTCAACAATGGGGGAAGAACACGAACTAGAAGGATAAGGTTCAATGGGGAAGAAGACACCCTTTTATAGGAGGGGGGAAGTCCAACCGTTATGAGCTCAGCCCGCACACGAGCGGTACTACCACTCGGGCGGTAGTAACGGGGAAAAGGAGCAACGGCTAAGTACCTTGGGGCGGTAGTGCCGCTTGTAAGCGGTACTACCACTCATCCCAGTGGTACTACCGCGGGAGAAGCAGAACATGGGAGCAGAGGAGCCACGGTAGTACCGATCAGCGGTACTACCACTTATAGGCGGTACTGTCGTGCCTCACTGCTGCCCTACTACTATTGAACCCGACACCAAAAACAAAAACCCCAGAATAAGCAGCGGTAGAAGCCACGAAACTGGACAGCTTAAGTGTTGGAAATATGCCCTAGAGGCAATAATAAATTAGTTATTATTATATTTCCTTGTTCATGATAATCGTTTATTATCCATGCTATAATTGTATTGATAGGAAACTCAGATACATGTGTGGGTACATAGACAACACCATGTCCCTAGTAAGCCTCTAATTGACTAGCTCGTTGATCAATAGATGGTTACGGTTTCCTGACCATGGACATTGGATGTCATTGATAACGGGATCACATCATTAGCAGAATGACGTGATGGACAAGACCCAATCCTAAGCCTAGCACAAAGATCGTAGTTCGTATGCTAAAGCTTTTCTAATGTCAAGTATCATTTCCTTAGACCATGAGATTGTGCAACTCCCGGATACCGTAGGAATGCTTTGGGTGTACCAAACGTCACAACGTAACTGGGTGGCTATAAAGGTGCACTACAGGTATCTCCGAAAGTGTCTGTTGGGTTGGCACGAATCGAGACTGGGATTTGTCACTCCGTGTAAACGGAGAGGTATCTCTGGGCCCACTCGGTAGGACATCATCATAATGTGCACAATGTGACCAAGGGGTTGATCACGGGATGATGTGTTACGGAACGAGTAAAGAGACTTGCCGGTAACGAGATTGAACAAGGTATCGGTATACCGACGATTGAATCTCGGGCAAGTACTATACCGCTAGACAAAGGGAATTGTATACGAGATCGATTGAGTCCTTGACATCGTGGTTCATCTGATGAGATCATCGTGGAACATGTGGGAGCCGACATGGGTATCCAGATCCCGCTGTTGGTTATTGACCGAAGAATGTCTCGTTCATGTCTGCATGGTTCCCGAACCCGTAGGGTCTACATACTTAAGGTTCGATGACGCTAGGGTTATAAAGGAAGTTTGTATGTGGTTACCGAATGTTGTTTGGAGTCCCGGATGAGATCCTGAATGTCACGAGGAGTTCCGGAATGGTCCGGAGGTAAAGATTTATGTATGGGAAGTCCTGTTTTGGTCACCGGAAAAGTTTCGGGTTTTATAGGTAACGTACCGGGACCACCGGGAGGGTCCGGGGGGTCCACCAAGTGGGGCCACCGGCCTCGGAGGGCTGCATGGGCCAAGTGTGGGAGGGGACCAGCCCCAGGTGGGCTGGTGCCCCCCCCCCCCACAAGAGCCCAAGGCGCCTAGGGATGGGGGAGGGGGCGCACCCACCTAACTTAGGGGGCAAGTTTCCCCTCTCCCCCCCCCTTGGCCGCCCCACAGATGGGATCTGGGCTGGCCGCCGCCCCTAGGGTGGAACCCTAGGTGGAGGCTCAGCCCCCCCTCTCCCCCTATATATACTTGAGGGGTTTTTGGGCTGCCAACACATGAGTTTCACCTCTCCCAGGCGCAGCCCTACCTCTCTCCCTTCTCCTCTCCCGCAGTGCTTGGCGAAACCCTGCAGGATTGTCACGCTCCTCCACCACCACCACGCCGTCGTGCTGCTGCTGGACGGAGTCTTCCTCAACCTCTCCCTCTCTCCTTGCTGGATCAAGGCGTGGGAGACGTCACCAGGCTGTACGTGTGTTGAACGCGGAGGTGCCGTCCGTTCGGCACTAGGATCTCCGGTGATTTGGATCACGACGAGTACGACTCCTTCAACCCTGTTCTCTTGAACGCTTCCGCTTAGCGATCTACAAGGGTATGTAGATGCACTCTCCTTCCCCTCGTTGCTGGTTTCTCCATAGATAGATCTTGGTGACTCGTAGGAAAATTTTGAATTTCTGCTGCGTTCCCCAACAGTGGCATCATGAGCTAGGTCTATTGCGTAGATTCTTTGCACGAGTAGAACACAAAGTAGTTGTGGGCGTTGATTTTGTTCAATATGCTTACCGTTACTAGTCCAATCTTGTTTCGACGGTATTGTGGGATGAAGCGGCCCGGACCGACCTTACACGTACTCTTACGTGAGACAGGTTCCACCGACTGACATGCACTTGGTGCATAAGGTGGCTAGCGGGTGCCAGTCTCTCCCACTTTAGTCGGAACGGATTCGATGAAAAGGGTCCTTATGAAGGGTAAATAGCAATTGGCATATCACGTTGTGGTTTTGCGTAGGTAAGAAACGTTCTTGCTAGAAACCCATAGCAGCCACCTAAAACATGCAAACAACAATTAGAGGACGTCTAACTTGTTTTTGCAGGGTATGCTATGTGATGTGATATGGCCAAGAAGAATGTGATGAATATATGCGATGTATGAGATTGATCATGTTCTTGTAATAGGAATCACGACTTGCATGTAGATGAGTATGACAACTGGCAGGAGCCATAGGAGTTGTCTTTATTTATTGTATGACCTGCGTGTCATTAAACAACGCCATGTAATCACTTTACTTTATTGCTAACCGGTAGCCATAGTAGTAGAAGTAATAGTTGGCGAGACAACTTCATGAAGACATGATGATGGAGATCATGGTGTCATGCCGGTGACGATGATGATCATGGAGCCCCGAAGATGGAGATCAAAAGGAGCAATATGATATTGTCCATATCATGTCACTATTTGATTGCATGTGATGTTTATCATGTTTATACATCTTATTTGCTTAGAATGACGGTAGTAAATAAGATGATCCCTCATTAAAATTTCAAGAAAGTGTTCCCCCTAACTGTGCACCGTTGCGAAAGTTCGTCGTTTCGAAGCACCACGTGATGATCGGGTGTGATAGATCCTTACATTCACATACAACGGGTGTAAGCCAGATTTACACACGTGAAACACTTAGGTTAACTTGACGAGCCTAGGATGTATAGACATGGCCTCGGAACACAAGAGACCGAAAGGTCGAGCATGAGTCGTATGGAGGATACGATCAACATGAGATGTTCACCGATGATGACTAGTCCGTCTCACGTGATGATCGGACACGGCCTAGTTGACTCGGATCATGTAATCACTTGGATGACTAGAGGGATGTCTATCTGAGTGGGAGTTCATAAGATGAACTTAATTATCCTGAACATAGTCAAAAGATCTTTGCAAATTATGTTTCGCGCTTTACTTCCACTGTTTAGATATGTTCCTAGAGAAAATATAGTTGAAAGTTGATAGTAGCGATTATGCGATCAGTAGAAAGCTTATGTCCTTAATGCACCGCTCAGTGTGCAGAACCCCAAACATCGTCTGTGGATGTTGCGAACATCGGACATACACGTTTTGATAACTACGTGATAGTTCAGTTAAATGGTTTAGAGTAGAGGCACCAAAGACATTTTTCAAAACGTCGCGGAACATATGAGATGTTTCGAGGGCTGAAATTGGGATTTCAGGCTCATGCCCGCATCAAGAGGTATAAGACCTCCGACGATTTTCTTAGCATGCAAACTAAGGGACAAAAGCTCAATCGTTGAGCTTATGCTCAGATTGTCTGAGTGCAACAATCACTTGAATCGAGTGAGAGTTGATCTTCCAGATGAGATAGTGATGTTTCTCCAAAGTCATTGCCACCAAGCTGCTAGAGCTTCGTGATGAACTATAACATATCAGGGATAGATATGATGATCCTTGAGGTATTCGTGATGTTTGACACCGCGAAAGTAGAAATCAAGAAGGAGCATCAATTGTTGATGGTTGGTGAAACCACTAGTTTCAAAAGGGGCAAGGGCAAGAAGGGGCACTCCATGAAACGGCAAATCAGTTGCTGCTCTAGTGAAGAAACCCAAGGTTCAACCCAAACCCGAGACTAAGTGCTTCTATAATAAGGGGAACAGCCACTCGAGCAGAATTACCCTAGATACTTGGTAGATAAGAAGGCTGGCAAGGTCGATAGAAGTATATTGGATATACATTATGTTAATGTGTACTTTACTAGTACTCCTAGTAGCACCAGGGTATTAGATACCGGTTCGGTTGCTAAGTGTTAGTAACTCGAAATAAAAGCTACGGAATAAACGGAGACTAGCTAAAGGTGAGCTGATGATATGTGTTGGAAGTGTTTCCAAGTTTGATGTGATCAAACATCGCACGCTCCCTCTACCATCAAGATTAGTAATAAACCTGAGAGTTGTCATTTGGTGTTTGCGTTGAGCATAGACATGATTGGATTATGTCTATCGCAATACGGTCATTCATTTAAGGAGAATAATGGTTACTCTGTTTATTTGAATAATACCTTCAATGGTCTAGCACCCGAAAGGAATGGTTTATTGAATCTCGATCGTAGTGATACACATTTTCATGCCAAAAGATATAAGATAGTAATGATAGTACCACTTACTTGTGGCACTGCCATGTAAGTCATATTGGTGTAAAACACATGAAGAAGCTCCATGTTGATGGATCTTTGGACTCACTCGTTTTTGAAAAGTTTGAGACATGCAAACCATGTCTATTGGTGTATACGCATGAAGAAACTCCATGCAGATGGATCGTTTGGACTCACTTGATTTTGAATCACTTGAGATATGCAAATGATACCACATGGGCAAGATGACTGAAAAGCCTCATTCTCAGTAAAATGGAACAAGATAGCAACTTGTTGGAAGTAACACACTTTGATGTGTGCAGTCCAATGAGTGCTGAGGCATGTAGTGAATATCGTTATGATCTTACTTCACAGATGATTTAAGTAGATACTGAGTATATCTACTTGATGAAACACAAGTCTGAATTATTGAATGGCTCAAGTAATTTCAGAGTGAAGTTGAAGATCATCGTGACAAGAGGATAAAATGTCTATGATATGATCATAGAGATGAGTATCTGAGTTACGAGCTTTGGCACGCAATTAAGACATTGTGGAAATTGTTTCACAATTAATACCGCCTGGAACACCATAGTGTGATGGTGTGTCCGAACATCATAGTTGCACCCTATTGGATATGGTGCGTACCATGATGTCTCTTATTGAATTACCACTATCGTTCATGGGTTAGGCATTAGAGACAACCGCACTCACTTTAATAGGGCACCACGTAATTCCGTTGAGACGACACCGTTTGAACTATGGTTTGGAGAAATCTAAGTTGTCGTTTCTTAAAAGTTTGGGGATGTGACGCTTATGTGAAAAAGTTTCATCGTGATAAGCTCGAACCCAAAGCGGATAAATACATCTTCATAGGATACCCAAAATGGTTGGGTATACCTCCTATCTCAGATCCGGAAGCAAAAGTAATTGTTTCTAGAAACGGGTCCTTTCTCGAGGAAAAGTTTCTCTCGAAATAATTGAGTGGGAGGATGGTGGAGACTTGATGAGGTTAATGAACTGTTACTTCAACCAGTGTGTAGCAGGGCACAGGAAGTTGTTCCTGTGGCACCTATACCAATTGAAGTAGAAGCTTATGATAGTGATCATGAAACTTTGGATCAAGTCACTACCAAACCTCGTAGGTCGACGAGGATGCATACTGCTTCAGAGTAATACGTGATCCTGTCTTGGAGGTCATGTTGCTAGACAACAATGAACCTACGAGCTATGGAGAAGCAATGGTGGGCCCATATTCCAACAAATGGTTAGAAGCCATAAAATCCGAGAGAGGATCCATGACTTTGGAAGAAATACTTGATGGTCGTAAGGCCATTGGGTAAGGATGGATTTTGAAAGAAAGACATACAATGATGGTAAGAATCACCATTAAGAAAGCTCGACTTGTCGTTAAGATGTTTTCCGACAAGTTCAAGGAGTTGACTACGGTGAGGCTTTCTCACTCGTAGCGATGCTAAGAGTCTGTTGGAAATGGATTAGCAGTTACTGCATTATTTATGAAATCTTGCAGATAGAATGTCAAAACATTGTTTCCTCGACAGTTTTCTTGAGGAAAGGTTGTATGTGATACAACCAGAAGGTTTTGACAATCCTGAAGAACGCTAACAAATATGCAAAAACTCTAGCAATCCTTCTAAGGACTGGAGTAAGCATCTCGGAGTTGGAATGTACGCTTTGGTGAGATGATCAAAGATTTTGGGTTTATGCAAAAGTTTATGAGAAACTTGTATTTCCAAAGAAGTGAGTGGGAGCACTATAGAATTTCCGATGAGTATATGTTGTTGACACATTGTTGATCAGAAATGATGTAGAATTTCTAGAAAGCATAAAGGGTTATTTGAAAGGTGTTTTTCAATGGAAAACCTGGATTAGGCTACTTGAACAATAAGCATCAAGATCTATAGGATAGAAATGCTTAATAATACTTTCACATGAGCACATACCTTGACATGATCTTGAAGGTGTTCAAGATGGATCAGTCAAAGAAGGAGTTCTTGCCTGAGATGTAAGGTACGAAGTTAAGACTTAAAGCTCGACCACGGCAGAATAGAGAGAAAGGACGAAGGCCGTCCCCTATGCTTCAGACGTAGGCTCTATAGTATGCCATGCTGTGTACCGCACCGGAAGTGTGCCTTGCCATGAGTCAGTCAAGGGGTACAAGAATGATCCAGGAATGGATCATTGTACAGCGGTCAAAATTGTCCTTGGAGTAAATAAGGACATGTTTCTCGATTATGGAGGTGACAAAGAGTTCGGCGTAAAGGGTTACGTTGATGCAAGCTTTAACACCTATCTAAATGACTCTGAGTAGCAAACCGGATACGTATAGTGGAGCAACCATTTGGAATAGCTCCAAGTGGAGCGCGGAAGCAGCGTTTACAATATGACATAGAGAATTTGCAAAATACATACAGATCTGAATGTTGCAGACCCGTTGACTAAAACTTCTCTCACAAGCAAAACATGGTCAAACCCGAGAACTCATTGAGACTTAATCACATGTTGATGTGAACTAGTTTAGACACTAGTAAACTCTTTGGATGTTGGTCACATGGCGATGTGGTGACCTATCAGTGTTAATCACATGGCGATGTGAACTAGATTATTGACTCTAGTGCAAGTGAGAGACTGTTGGAAATATGCCCTAGAGGCAATAATAAATTAGTTATTATTATATTTCCTTGTTCATGATAATCGTTTATTATCCATGCTATAATTGTATTGATAGGAAACTCAGATACATGTGTGGGTACATAGACAACACCATGTCCCTAGTAAGCCTCTAATTGACTAGCTCGTTGATCAATAGATGGTTATGGTTTCCTGACCATGGACATTGGATGTCATTGATAACGGGATCACATCATTAGCAGAATGATGTGATGGACAAGACCCAATCCTAAGCCTAGCACAAAGATCGTAGTTCGTATGCTAAAGCTTTTCTAATGTCAAGTATCATTTCCTTAGACCATGAGATTGTGCAACTCCCGGATACCGTAGGAATGCTTTGGGTGTACCAAACGTCACAACGTAACTGGGTGGCTATAAAGGTGCACTATAGGTATCTCCGAAAGTGTCTGTTGGGTTGGCACGAATCGAGACTGGGATTTGTCACTCCGTGTAAATGGAGTGGTATCTCTGGGCCCACTCGGTAGGACATCATCATAATGTGCACAATGTGACCAAGGGGTTGATCACGGGATGATGTGTTACGGAACGAGTAAAGAGACTTGCCGGTAACGAGATTGAACAAGGTATCGGTATACCGACGATCGAATCTCGGGCAAGTACTATACCGCTAGACAAAGGGAATTGTATACGGGATCGATTGAGTCCTTGACATCGTGGTTCATCCGATGAGATCATCGTGGAACATGTGGGAGCCTACATGGGTATCCAGATCCCGCTGTTGGTTATTGACCGAAGAACGTCTCGGTCATGTCTGCATGGTTCCCGAACCCGTAGGGTCTACACACTTAAGGTTCGATGATGCTAGGGTTATAAAGGAAGTTTGTATGTGGTTACCGAATGTTATTCGGAGTCCCGGATGAGATCCAGGACGTCACGAGGAGTTCCGAAATGGTCCAAAGGTAAAGATTTATATATGGGAAGTCCTATTTTGGTCACCGGAAAAGTTTTCGGTTTTATAGGTAACGTACCGGGACCACCGGGAGGGTCCCGGGGGTCCACCAAGTGGGGCCACCGGCCCCGGAGGGCTGCATGGGCCAAGTGTGGGAGGAGACCAGCCCTAGGTGGGCTGGTGCGCCCCCCCACAAGGGCCCAAGGCGCCTAGGGTTGGGGGAGGGGGCGCACCCACCTAACTTGGGGGGCAAGTTTCCCCTCCCCCCCCCTTGGCCGCCCCTCAGATGGGATTTGGGCTGGACGCCGTCCCTAGGGTGGAATCCTAGGTGGAGGCGCAGCCCCCCCTCTCCCCCTATATATACTTGAGGGGTTTTTGGGCTGCCAACAGATGAGTTTCACCTCTCCCAGGCCCAGCCCTACCTCTCTCCCTTCTCCTCTCCCGCAGTGCTTGGCGAAGCCCTGCAGGATTGCCATGCTCCTTCACCACCACCACGCCGTCGTGCTGCTGCTGGACGGAGTCTTCCTCAACCTCTCCCTCTCTCCTTGCTGGATCAAGGCGTGGGAGACGTCACCGGGCTGTACGTGTGTTGAACGCGGAGGTGTCGTTCGTTCGACACTAGGATCTCCGGTGATTTGGATCATGACGAGTACAACTCCTTCAACCCCGTTCTCTTGAACGCTTCCGCTTAGCGATCTACAAGGGTATGTAGATGCACTCTCCTTCCCCTCGTTGCTGGTTTCTCCATAGATAGATCTTGGTGACTCGTAGGAAAATTTTGAATTTCTGCTACGTTCCCCAACATTAAGTACCGCTTACAAGCGGTACTACCGCCCGACAAGGGCGGTACTATCGCTGCCAACATCGGTACTACCGCGGGGGTGCATTAAGCAAACCCCAAACACAACAGATGGAAGCAATAATGCCTGAACTACCATAACTTCTGCAAATGAGCTTTGAATTGAGCAAACTCAAGCTTGTTGGATAGATGACGACGACTAGCATCCAACAGCGACATAACCTCCAACATATAGAAGAGGCAGGGGAGGTATGCCAAGATATAGAAGAGACAAACCTCCAACAGAGAAGAACCGACATAACCTCCAACATCACATCATAGAAGATGCATTTGAACTCCATTTTCGGTGAACTCGAGCTGGTCATCAAGATGACCATAAGCTCTAACCCCAACATCGAAAACATCATAGAAGATGCATGTGAACTTTGTTTTCGATGAACTCGAGCTTGTCATGAAAATGACCATAAGCTCCAAATCTCACAAGGATAAGAACCAATAAAGATGATGCAATGATGCAATGGTTTGAGCTCTCTATGAATGATATGATCAAGCTACTCATTGAGAGCCTCCCTTGATAGTACGACAATCGATCCTATAACCCGGTCTCCCAACTACAACCATGAGACCGGTAAAATAGAAAACCTATCAAGGGCAAACCTTTGCCTTGCACAAAGTCCACTTGAGTTAGATGATGACGATATTGACTCCCTCAAGTTGGACCACCTTTCTTGATTGTGTTGGCTCGATGAAGACTAGTTGATTGCTCCCCCATACTCCACTATCAGTGAGCCACTCTTTGGCACATCTTCACAAGTCCATTGACACCACAATGGACGGCAAGCTTCAAGGATGATCTCTTCGTGATGATCCACTTGAACTTGTACACCGCAATCTTGATGACGATCACCACTTGATGTCATCCTCCATGGGTTGTATGAGATCTTGCTCTTGATGCAAAACCCATGGAAACAAACCTAACCCCACATAGAACTTACACGTAGATCATGGGTTACCATACCATGGGATCGCTTGATCCCTCTCGGTACATCTTGTACGCTTTGTGTGTTGATCAACTTAATTCACTCCTGACTTAGTCTTGATCAACCTTGTATCGTGTCTTCTACATGACCACTATTTGGACAATTCCTTGAATAGCATATTGGTCAACATATAAACTCCTTGAAACCAACAAATGGACTTCAAGAAATTTCTATGGACAGATCCTTCAAATATAACTCAAGACAACCATTAGTCCATAGAGATTGTCATTGATTACCAAAACCAAACATGAGGGCACCGCATGTTCTTTCAGCGAACAGTCGCGTAGTCGCTTCCCAAAAACCAAACCGCCCTCTCGTGTACAGGATCCAGAGAGGTGGAGTTTCGGAGACCTGCTCTCCCGTCAACCGTGTACACGGTGAACGGGATGGAGTCGCCGGCAGCAGCAGCAAAGGAACGACGTGGGCGTGGAGGCAGATATGATCTGATTAGCATGGCGGCTAGGGTTGGTAGACGCTACACACACACACACACACACATATATATATACATAGGCAAAATTGGTTAGTACTCCTAGGAGTACATACTCCCATCCCACGTGTCACTCCTTTGGTTGAGCGCCGTCCATTTGTTGGTACTCATCCGTTCAATATTGGTCGTATGGAAATTAGTTGCCCGATTCATGTTTATAGGGATTCTTGCTGACATTTTTCACGGAAATACAGGTCAGGCTAGTAGATAGAAGAATATAAATATGGATGGCCGTGGCGTTATCTCCTGATCTCCCGGATTATTCTGCCGGCGACAGCTAAAACAACGAATTCAAGATACACAACTAACCTGACGTTGGCAGAGATGATGATGGCAACATCATCGTCCACCTTCTACATCTCATCATCGAGACCAGGTATGGCTCAGCATTCAATGTTTCGTCCTTTATGTTCCTTGTATTTCTACGATTTCGATCTGAATCTGATCAGTTCTATCGCAGTATAAACTAGGCGTTCAAGAGCACGTGGCCAGAAACGGCTCAAGTCGCTCGATGAGGATGAGAAGATTTGGTGGCCGGCGACTCGACGACGCCATGCTACTCATGGCCGGCGGCCGGCTGCTCAACAACATCACACAAGACTTGACCGGCGGCAGACCGACGACATCCTCACGCAACGCACTATGTGTCTCCTAATGATCACCGTGCATGGATTAGTAGATCGGCTACTCCAATCACAAGTGCACACACCTCGTGCTTGGTGATTCAATGGATATACATAGTAGATATATTTATTTTCGTGATGTCTAGTGTACAAATCTATATGGAACGTACATTACATGAAGATGTAGAAACAAAGGGCACATGCACTCTCGGCTAATTTTCTTACTAGGTGTACTTATTTTTGCTAAGATGAAACTTTGGTCTATTACTTCTGTAATATAATTAAGAAGTATGTATACCTTTTACCATTTATATTTTGAAATTTTCTAGTGACATTTGGAACTAGATTCCTATCGAAGTACTCCTTTCACGCCCGCTGTACTCTGTCAAGATGATACTTCTTTGAGAATCAGTATATATTCCTTTTTGGGAAAAGAAGTGCATAATCTTTTAATTGCCAATTAAATAGTACACATTCTTTTGGAACTAAGCAATACATACCCTTTCCATACAAAAGGCCCCTCCCAGAAAAAGGAGTACATACTTCCAAAAAAAGCAGTATATATATACCCCTCCCAAAAAAGGCAGTACATACTTCTCTAAAAGAAATCAGTACATTGATACCTCTAAAAAAAGCAGTATATACTTCTCTAAAAGAAATCAGTACATTGATACCTCTAAAAAAAGCAGTATATACTTCTTCTTTTTGCAAAATCAGTATGTACTTCTCTAAAGAAAGCAGTATACAAGTAGTAATTTTGATAACCAGTATGTACCCATTATTACATTAAAAAGAGTATATATATACCACTAACTTGGCAAGTGGTATATACTCCTTAAAATTGTATGCTACTCTAGTCAGTACCATATGCTGATTCCAAAAGTCAAGACCAAACACGTGAGCTCAATGTTTGAACAAATATCCCACTCCTATTCTCCCGGAGTTGTTACAGCTAACAAGGAGATTAATTAGCATTTTAAAATAAGAAGCACGGCTGCCCCGGTATGTTGCAACGGGTTGTTCTTTATCTGTCTGCGTGATCCATCGAGGGTAGCAGTACATACTCTTGGGAGTATAAAAAAGGTGTCCTAAATATATGCGTGGCCGCATGGGCTGTACCCACATCCGAGTCGGTAACAACCCACGATCGGACGTCTTAGATCGTGGTCCACCTGTCAAAGACTCTCCGTTCTTGGCCGGCAAAAATAAGCGTGTAGCGAGGCGCGCGCCGGAGGAGCGCGCGAGTGCCTCTTCTCTTCTTAAGCTTCAATAGCATATGGAAGAGAATCCCTTATAAGGAGGTCCAACTCCTCTTCAACTAGCAAGGTGGGCTAAACTTCCCACAACACTTAGTGCCATATAACCCACATGAGCCCTTAGGAATTTTCTTAAATTGTTAGATGGGCCCAAGGCCCATCCTAATATTTCAACAGGGATTGTATCCCTTCCAACCCACCCCGTCCGTCGTGCAAGCCATGGAAGAGAGAGGGGAGCACGATGGCCTCTGGACCATCACATGGGAAAAGGACATGCCCATGCACTGTCGCTCGCCGCTGCCGCTTGCGCACTCGTTCTCCTCCGTCCACCCCCACCTCCAATTCCATCTCTGGTTGTGGCGCCACCGCATATGGCAAGTCTGGGTACACGCACCCGCCGCCCATCTTAGAGGACACCGGCGCGCGCCCCACTCTTAGCGTTGTCTTATATGTGGCCAACTACAGGCTTGCGGTGGTGCTGACCCACGACGATTTCGCCTTGCCCTTGAGGCCATCGCCGCGGACGACAGCGGGCGCGCGTCATGATATCATCGTCCGTTTCGGTGAGCCCATCGCCACCGTGGCCACGATGCCCGCGCCCAAGGTCCCGGTCGCCATCTCCGTTCCCCCGGTGACTCTTGTCGTGCGTTAACTGGTCGATGAGTTCAAGTTTGACGCCGAGTAACATGTCTGTGATCTCAGCCGTTGGCATCTGGCTTGCTGTAACACCTCAAAAATTTAACCAGGTTTTAGTTATTAAAATGTTGCCAAGAGTTTAAAATTTTTGCGTGCAAGAATATCTCTGTTGATTTCAAAACTTTTTTTTTAATATTAAGGAATTTTTCCCAAGTGGATCCTTCCAAAACATATTGGACTTATATGCCCTCTCATTAAAAACATCTCTCAATCAGTAGATTTATTTATTAAATTATTTCACCCTGAGTTTTTATTCATTAAAATGACTTGTTTTAAGTTTTGGAGCTCTTTTTGTACTACAACCAGTTGATAGACTTAACTAAAAATCCAACCAAAATTTGGAGATGTCATGTGATGTATCTAGATCACTTTTGTGCAATAATATATTTCATTCATTGCATATTTTGAGTGCTACACATGTTTTTCTTCTCTGGTCCAGTGGACAATTTTGCACTACAACCCTTTTAAATATTTCTTTCTAGCTTCCACCAAAATTATGGGATGTCAGTAGGAGCATATCATTCCATTATATGCAAAAATCCAGGGATGTTCTTTGAAAATTTTGAGTGAATCAACCTCATCTTCATTCTGGTCCAACTTGATGGTTTGTACAGCAACCATATTCTTGCTTGCTCTTTGGCCCTAGATTCTTTTCCCTACTTGTAGTCCTCCATGCTAAACCCCTAAGTCCAGGAGCATGCACTCATTGGATCATTTTTGGTTCATGAAATAATGCCATTCTCCTCCTATCCAGATTTCAAGTTCTGCAAAACTTGCACTAGCAAGTTTGTGCTTTTCACCAACTAACCTCACCACCCTCTTGTGCATCCAAAGAGACACTGATCTGGAAGAATTGACCACTCCAAGAAATGCCTAGGTGCCTGTGGCATTTTGTCAAACACCTTGAGAGTATGACCAGATTTGACATGAGTTGTTGTTGGCATTGTGAACTTGGTCTCCTGACCAAACCACCTTGTCCCTTGATCTTCCCTCTATCACTAACCTAGTCCTGTTGCTTGCCAACCTCACCTGAGACCTCTAGCATGCCCCGGCATTTTATCGAACACCTTCCGTGCGTGCACTGGGCGCGAGCAGAGCGCGCGTATTGCACGAGCCACGGCCGAGCCGACACGCCGCGCCCCTGGTTTTTGGCCCGCTCTGTAGCGCCACGCCACGCACTACCCTCCTCACAGCAACACGCCAAGCCGCCCTGGCAGCCTACAGCGCCGCCATCAGAGCTTTGGCGGCACGCCGGCGTCCGCAGCGAGTCTCGGCCAGGTCGGTGCCGTCCAAGCCACCAGCGCTCACCAGCTGCCCCCTTAAGCATCTCCAGCTCATCCGCAGCCTCGTCCTCTAGCGCTCGTCGCCGCCACGACGCCCTAGCTACAGCAAGGCGGTTCGCCGGCGAGCTTATCCGCGGCCACGGGAACCGACCTCGCTAGGCTATATAAAGCCCTCGATCCTGCCTAGGCTCTTCAGCAGCCTCACTCGAGCCGTAGGAAGCCTTTCCCCCTCCCCAGTTGGCCAGGGGCCACTCTCTTCCCCAACTCTGGCAGGGTCGACCGTCACCTCGCTCCGGCAAAATACGGCCAATGCCAAAGCCCCCAGACCCCTCCTGTGCTTCCATCCTCCTCCACATGACCCTACGGAGCCGCCCAACATCGCAGACCCGCTCGGGAACCACCATGCCCGGAATCCCCAAATCCACCGAAGCCTCCCCTCCGCCGCGGAGCTCGTCGCCGACGACTCCCTCCGTCCCCATCACTCTCTCGACCACCAGGAGGACCGCCTAGGAGTGGCGGATCCATCCCTGCACTCGGATGCCCGCGAAGAACCGCCGTTCGCCGGCGACGATCGCCGGACGCCCCGCCTCTGCTCGGGCAGAGAAGAGGAGGGAGTGGGGACTGGTCAAACCTGACCAGTGGCCCCCCTTGACCCACTGTTAGAGACCCAGCCCCGCCTCCACATGTTTAAGTAGAAGCGCAAAACCCCGAGTACGTCTCCCCTGTTCGAAGACGTATTCTGCCCGAAACGTTTTCTTTTCTGTTTTGTTTTAAATAACAGATTTTGACCAAACTTTGACATGCTGTGTCTTTTTAAATACAACTTCAAATAGATTAATTCCTTTTCCTACCTATCTCAAATATTGTCTAGTTTATTTTAAGATTTATTGGAAAAAATTTCAAAACAACTTTTTGTGCTGTTTTGTTTTTGTGTGTTAATTCATATATTTTTTTAAAAAAATAGGATTTTTGAAGAGAGGAGAAATATTTTCAAGAGTTGGAAATGCACCCTGCCTTCCCATGACCTGAAGGCAAGCATGCTGAACCCCGGCATAATATTTTGTGTGTGTTCGTTGACACGTTTATAACACCACCTCATTTCGGAGAAACTTGTTATTTCATGTGATATGATCATTGGCATGAATGCTTATTAGTGATTTCCATGCTGTTGGAAATGAACACACTTGTGATGATGATCATCCTCATGTGCCTTGCATGCATACCAGAAGGAATCCGGGAAAACCTCTGCCTTGGGTAGGCATGAGTTTGTCGCCGGTCTCCGTCAGGACGGTTGTGTCCGGTATGGCGTGGTAAGGTATAATGAGCGGTGACTCTGTTGGTTGAAATATATTCGTTATGCTAATCATGCAGGGAATACTTAAACCTCCTGAGTCGACCATAGATCGAGTCTTGTTCCAGTAACCCCAATATTTGTTTCGTACTACCACTCATCTCTACAACAAGTGGAGTACGGTTCAGTAAGTTGTCAACCTCTTTCTAGCACACACCGTACAGAGAGGCCAGGGTGGAAGATACCGGTTGTAGCTGGTAGGCAGGCCACCTGGTCCGGGGCATGGGTGTTTCCGGTTGAGACCGAGAGGGGAGGCTACCCCTTAGAGCGCGCAGTATAAATTTGATCCCATGCTACGCGAGATTGTAGCCTCCCCACTTAGAGTTTGCTTGACAGGTGTCGTGGGTGATTCCAGACACGTGTAAGTTAAGATGGTGTGTGCAAGTTAGGTGTGTTTTCAACAAAAAGACCGTAGACGGAATTAGTCCCTATGGACTAAAGGAATCCGTTACTCGTGGATAAAGAGTACACCCTCTACAAAGATTAAACCTATTCGAATAGCCATGTCCATGGTTAAGGATTACAGTCTGGGATGGGTCAAGTGTCGGTCTTAGTGTCGGTCTTCGGAGGAGAAACTGTTAAACCAGAACATGGATTGTGACTTGTGATTTATGATGATTATGATTATTTTTTTATTTATGGACTAACCCCTTTATATTATTTGAAATATAGAGTATCCTTGGAATGGTTTTTTTACCTCCTGGATATTCACTATGATTTCTTTTAAAGCCCTTTATGTGGTGTCGCTCAGACGCCCGACTGTGGCATTTCTTTTAAAGTCCTTTATATGGTGTCGCTCAGACGCCCGACCGTGGCATTTCTTCTAAAGCCCTTTATATGGTGTCGCTCAGACGCCCGACTGTGGCATTTCCTTTAAAGCCCTTTATGTGGTGTCGCTCAGACGTCCGACTGTGGCATTTCTTTTAAAGCCCTTTATGTGGTGTCGCTAAGACGCCCGACTGTGGCCGACTGTGGCATTTCTTTTAAAGCCCTTTATGAGGCGTCGCTCCAGACGCCCGATCGGTGCTTTTTATTATTAATATGTTATTGCATCTACATAAATAACCTGCTTACATGCATCAGAGAATTATTTCTGTGACTGACGTCATGAGCATAAATATTTCAGAACATCGTTGTTATATTATACCCGTGTTCATAATGTTTGCGAGACATTCAAAGTACTCACTGGCTTGTCCCTGGCTATTGTCTTGGCCAGATTTCTTGCGCGGAGAGGAGCGACCGTGATGACAGCCCCGGAACCCACGCACTGGTGATAGCAGCCTCGCGAAGATAGGAGTTAACCTGGTCAGCTGTTCCGTGGGAAATGGAGTCCCATACACACTGATGATTCACAACCCGCTTCCGCCATCAACCACTAGAAACCATTTGTTGTACTCACAGACCAGAATGGTCTTGTACTACATATATTGTATTTTTGCTTGAAATTTCTGTATCAAGTTGGTGCCTCATCAGCTAACAGTTATCCTGGGGCTGATGAGCACAAGGGCCATTTTCTGGGACTTAATACCCGGAGAATCGGTCGCCACACTTGCTTGTTACTAATAAGTTTGGGTTCAGTAGAATATGTAATTTTGTTCCTTCTTGAGGAGCTTCTTGCAGCTGTGGACATGATGTTGTTGGTTCATGTGGCTGTTGTGTTGCAGCCACTGCCTCACACTACTGACCCGTGGGCATGGGATTTATCCAAGTGAAAGTGCTCCTCTCATGTCTATTTCTATCCAGGAAGTCGGACCTGAATTTAACTACATGACCTACAATATCTAGAAACTCAAACCATCGTGTCATATTAGAATCCTTCATGACATGCTATATTATTATTTATCATTAGAGGTTAACTAAGTATTTTCTTTTCAGGCACCTTGAACAAATTCTGGAATTGAAGAAGTTCAGGGACCTGTCCGAGATTCAATATTGTTCAGGATTGATACATCAAAGATTTGAAAAGAGTACCTATATTATGTATGAAATATTGGAAAAGGCGGTAGGCGTAAGCGAGACGGTTGGCCTTCGCCTAGTGCCTAGTCGGTGCTTAGGCGCCCTAGGCGCAACCTACGCGGTAATATACTTTTTGCTATGAAGGTGTATATGTGGTTATTATTTGTATTGATATTAATTAAGGGCATATAATAAGCTAACTATCACCTGTGAGGGTAACATCTTTCATACACACCTTGGAACATTTTTTGAATGTTAATAAACTTTTTTGAACTATGGAAACATTTTACATTGTACAAACATTCTTTGAAATATCACAAACACTTTTTTTGAAACTCGTGGACATTTTTAAAATGTAACACATATTTTTTTAAATATGCAAACATTTTATTTACATTGTATTTACATTTTTTGAATGTGACATGCATTTTTTAATGTCTCGGACTTTTTCATATGCACGTTTAATTGTTTTTTTAAATGCATGATAAAAAATATATTTTTTACATAAAGTGTATTTGGATAATAAACCAATATGTAAAAAAATAAAGGAAAAGGTGAAGAAAAAGGATAAATGCGTGACGTCAGCATGGCTTGGCGTGTGGTTACTGGGCCGGCCCATGACCTCCTCCCTGTAGGCCAGTACTCGATCGCGTCACGTGTTGGTGGCCTCATGCCGTGATTCGTCTCGACCGTCGAGGTGAAGCATTGAATATGCCTAGTCATATTCCGGCCGTACCGTCCGGCCGCGTGCGTGCGTGCGTGCGTGAAACGATCCACCGTCTCCGGCTCACGTGCAGTAGCGACGCGCCATAAAGCATCATCGATCGTCCGACCGACTGCGTCGTGACTGATGAATGCACGCACGATCCGGTCGACCACCGACAGCGAATCGAGAGGAGGCAATGGGCCGAGCGAACCTGTGCCTTTCCTTTGCCAACGCTCTTCCGTTCCGTGAATCAGATGGCCGGCACGAAAGGGATGTCCTCGGACGCAAGACAGGGAGCCCCCAAGCCGAGCGAGAATCGCGCTCAAACTTGCCGAGTGCTAACCACTTTGCCTTTGAGAGACACGGCAGAAAACAACCGGTCGATTCGCCCTGAACGAACGAACCTGCCCATGGCTCCACCTCCACGAGATCGTGCTTTGCTTTCGTACTGTGTATACGTGGCGTGGGTACTACGACGGCACATCTGGGAAACCTCTGCATCATTTCCCGCCCATGTTTCTGGCAAAGAGAAAACTCGCTCCAAAGATAACGGGAAGTGGCGGGCCATCGGCCATGCGCTTTGCCAGCAAACTGCAATTGCTCCCTGCAAATGACGACATGACATATGTTTAGTGCTGAATTAGAGATAGTTTGGGTTCGGTTAGAGCTCGTTGGATAACATATGTTTGGTGTTTATATCTGTGACGTTGAACGGAGAGCAATAAGCAATTAGTGTTAAAGTACAAAGTTTTCGCCTCAAGTGGCCCGGGCAATTTGGGTGGCATGAGATGATTTGGTTCTTAATAATATTGTCTCAGATTCTTTGACCAACGCACCATAGGGTTATGCACCACGAAATTATATTATTGAACTCACATCTGAAAGGGCTGGGTTGTATAACCTCCAAGACACTTGATTCATGCACTGTTGGTCAAGTGGATGGTCAAAATTAAATCACGAGATACGAGTATGGTGTACAAATAAATTCGGAAAAAGTTAACTGTCAACCAGTCGGTGGGAGAGGGGTGGCAAGTGAACCCCTTTTGATGGCAGTTTTAGTTTGAAGAAGAGAACAAATGATGTCGCTTGAAGAAACTACCATCTCCTCAAACTAAAAATGCCACTGAAATCTTTTGCAAATGCCAACCCCCCCTTCTGGCGACCGTTTGCCAGCTAAGGGGCTGCAATAATTTTTGCAAGTGCGGCGCTGATCATCCATTGGCACTGAAACACCAAGACGTCGTTACAACAATATTGTCTACAATTTAAATTCGGTTTTTGTTTTCTTATCTTCTCGTTTGTTTTGTATCTGCAACCAACGGATGTTTGATTGCAGTTGTTGACCGATGGGGCACCGGTTGATGATCCAAGACGATGTCGGTCTTACTATGGTGGGGTTGTCATGGACATTTATCCTTTTCTACCTGTCATGCATATGTAATGATGTTGATCAACGGACTTTTTTTGTTGCGTTATGGGTTGTTGAGGTGGATGTTTTTATTATTTTGTTGTATCATGTAATTCTCGAACGGACATCTAAATTTATTTAGAATAATGTATTTTCCTAAAAATATTGACATAAAAATTGACAATCATTCAAATTTCCAAAACCTTTTAATTATATAAACCCTCATTGACTGTCTTATGTTAAAGCGCCTACCTACTACCTAGTATTAATTTTCATAAATCATATGTATTTTCCTCATGCTCGGCGCCATTATTTTTCATCTGATTTTGCCTCGAATGTCATCTATGGCCTCGACTCTAATATATTGACTTCCGCCATAAGATTGTGC